>NW_028297650.1:0-12497 GCF_049724085.1 Artemia sp. Qi Xiang Cuo
TTTTTGAGTACTTCTTTTTTTCACAGTACTTTTTTTGAAGTCCAGCGTCTTTTTTCTTTCTGTTGCTATTGGGGTGCTAGAATTTCGGAGAGACCTGTTTAAGGACTGATTTTAAAGTAAATGTATTTATCTTCGTGCTTTTGACATTAATAAATACAATATTAAAAATAAATCACTTTCTGGAAAAAAAACTACATGCGTCAATAGGACTTGTTTCATTTGGTCAATATGGATCTGTCTCAGTTAAAGAAACCCACTTTACCACAATGCGTGAGAAGTTAGTTCCAACTAACTAACTCTCACTATTTAACTAGTGAGACGGGATTGGGTTGTGACAATTAATGGGAACAAGCGCTTTCGACTAACGAACAAAGGCGCTCGCGGTCATTTAATAACGTACGATGCTGTTTTGTTATTCTCTGTGCAAACATTGGAAATAACACTAAATTTTAATAAAATTAAAAATGCCAGAAAACAAACTTTTTCAGTTAGTTTAAAATATTTTCCAACAAACGTTTGAGATTTTTATCATTAAAGACAGAAAATTCAAAAAGTTTAGTAAAGAAGTTTCAAAAATAATTTTGAAAGTTTGAAACTTTTCTGACACAGAAAATTTTAAATGCAAAATTTCTCAAAAGGGCGTATCTAACATATTTCAGGAACTGCTAATGGGACTAATTTAAATTTTTTTAGAATTATGAAACAGGGTGTGTTTTCACAATTGAAAAAATTGCGGAAAAATAGGAAGATAATACTGCAAACAAAGATTAGAAAACTTGAAGCTACAGTGATGACAGTGGTTTCACAGTCATACCTGATCATTGTCATCACTTTGGGTTATAATGTTATGGTCTTGGTTAGGGAACTTATCTTCCTATTCATTAAAACTTTTTTCAACAGTGAAAAAAAACATGTGGCTGGATCCACAATATTTACTAATAATACTTCTTAAATAAATGAAAATATCTACTTTATTGATCTTCTCATTATCCGATATCCCCTCTTCATATTAATTTTTTCTCAGTTTTAGGCATTTAGCCTTCTGAACCTTAATTTTCAAAAGCCATTCTAACAGGCTGAATTCTCAATACCTTTCAAAAATATTTTATTTTACAAACGTCTTCATCTTGGACATTCATATCGTCAGCGTGAATCATCCGCGAAAAAGAGTTATACTTTTATACTTTTTCCTATAATTACACTTTCCTACCTCCAACCGCGTCGTCCAACCTCCAACCGCGTGATGAAGTGATTCTTCTTTCTCTTCTAAGATTATAAGAACAAAAAATTCCCATGGTATTCTACTTTGCAATTTCTACTTCATTTAACTCACAAGTTTGACTAACAGCAATTTCAATTGTGGTCATTTTCATCAGCAATGTTGACCAACAAAATCTTTCTTGGTCACTAGGACATAATTTTTGATAAACAATGTCTCACCAGAACATATCATTAAACAAAAAAATAACCAGGAAATACCTTATATTAATTATATAACTAATTATATTTTATTTTTTTGAATTTTTTTCCATATTTTTTTTTTTTTTTGATTTCCTGTAAATTTTTTATATGTATTAAAATTTAAAAATATCAGTACCATTTAAGTACTCATTTAAAAATCTTTCCAAATATGATGGTCACTACCATGACCCCCCTCTCTAATAAGACTAGATACTATGTTAGGCTCATACAAAATTTAAGAAAGAAACACCAGTATAATAAGAATATTACATAAATGTAGGATGTTTCTATTAATTATGTTCTTATGGCTATAGGATATATTTTAAATTATAATTTATAATAAAATATTGGACATTAAATTTTTGTGTATTGAAAGCAGAAAAAAAAAAAACAGGTAAGTCTATTTACCCTTTAGAAATAATCGGGCCTTACCGCCCCCCCTCCCTATAAATTGTGTCTTTTCCTCTATTTAAAAAAATCATATAGACCCATCAAATTTGAAATTCTGATATGCTGTTTCTTTTACTGGATGACAATTAGTTTTTGCTCAAGGAGATACATTGCCCAGCTCTATTTTAGTCATTTTACATCTGCTGTTCATAACATACTTACATTGTATATACTAATTTTTTCAATTAGTATGATGTCCAGAAGGATGTCAAGCATAATAAAAAAAAAACTTGTTTCCTTCTGGTTTTGAAAAGGAAATACAAGCAATATCTAAGGAGTGGCTAATGATACTCAACTTCAGAACTTTTCAGGGAGCAGCTTCAACTAGAGCAAAAGATACTATGTGCATCAAGAGGATAAGAAGACATTTACAAGAACACATACATGCATTATCTCAAGAACAGCTGAGGGACTTAAGTTTAAACTCTTAGGATAAGCTGAGTGGAATGTTCAAAATGGTCAAAGGGTAACCAGTCCCCTCCTATGCCCTTTTAAGCTTCAATATTGTGTCTATCCTCAAGCAAGGAAAATATCCTGAAAACCAGTATTAGCTACTGGCCAGTCACTGTCTTGTGTTTTTTAAGCAAAGTCCTTGATCATTTATTATGACAATGATTTAGTCATGATTCCCTATCTGTGTAAATTGGTTTCCACAACAGCTCACCATATCTGTGTAGGCCTTATGAAAGATGCTGTTATATTCAAAGATTAATTTTATTGCATAATAAAAAAACCTTTGGATGATTTTTTTTTCTTTCACATTAGCAAAATAAAAATTTGCTCAGAATGCAGGACTGAGCTTGGGCAATGAATAGGTGAATAGATACTATTTGGAAGATGAAGATGGCTTTAAATGATTGTGTGCCTGTTATTCCAAGCAAATTAATGGCCCTGTGTCAATTCTAAATTCTGGGTCAGCTTTTCTAAGACCATAGGTGAGTGTGCCTTGTTTGCCTCTCATTCCAGGCAATCTAATGGTCCTATGTCAATTTTAAATTCTTGGTCAACCCATCCAAGACTCTAGGCAGGTGTGCCTTTCAAAAAACTAACACACAAGTATTTGTCCAATAAGAGAGTCAGACTTACTCCCACCATTGACCCATGCCATTTAAACCTTTTGCCTCTCAATTACTCAGACAATCTGTCTTGTCTTTTTTCTACAATTAATTAAAATAAACGTTTTCCACAAAATAAGTTTTTCAAAGAAAAGTAAAGAACTCCATTAAACCAAAAATGAACAAAAATAAAATCAAATAATCTACCAAGCATGAAACTACAAATCAGCATTGATTAATAAATGAAACCCAAAATAAACAGAAATTACAATAAATAACCAAGTCAAACTCAAAACAAGCAGAAATTAACACGAGTAGGCTCAAAACCCATGCCTTCCCAAGGCCAGAAAATAATTTGCACTTTACTGAAAGAAATATCAATGTTTTTACTTTTATAACTTTAATAAATCAAATAATATTAACATTTTGATTAATAAATATCAGTATATGCATATTAAACTGACAATGCATATTCATTTGTATTTTTTTTTCAGTAAAGTGCAAATTATGTTATCTCAAAATTTTGATTGGATATGTTTGGGGAAATGGTGGGCATGAGAGGCCCTTTTTCATGTTTCTATGACAAAGCTTCCAATAAAAACCTTATATGCCCCCAGGGGATAACTTACAACCCTGACCCTGACGGCTGTGAGGGGAGTGTCATCCTCAAAGATATAATTTCCAGACATTTCAACTACTTTGAAAAAAATGGCTATCTCAATATTTTCATTGGATGTGTCTGGATAAATGGTGGGAGTGGAAGGGGTGTTAGTTGCCTCAATCACTTTCAACTATTAAAAATGGCACTAGCCATTTAAATTTCCAATCAAATGAGCACTTTTGAAGTTTCTACAACAACGCTTTCTATAAAAACCTTATATGCCCCCAGGGTAGAACTTACAACCCTTGTCCTGAAAACTCTGGGGGGAGTATCCAGCTCAAAGATATAATTTCCAGACCTTTCAACTACATTGAACAAAATTGCTATCTCAAAATTTTGCCTGGATGTGTTTAGGGAAATCGTGGGCATGGAAGGGAGGTTAGTTGCACTCCAATCACTATCAACTATTAAAAATGGCACTAGCCATTTCAATATCCCACTGAATGAGCCCTTTTTGAAGTTTTTACAACAACACTTTCTATAAAAACCTTATATGCCCCCAAAGCATAACTTACAACCCTTGCCCTGAGGGCTTTGCGGGGGGGGGGTTGTCATTCTAAAAGACCTAATTTCCAGAACTTTCAATTATGTTGAACAAAATGGCTATCTCAAAATTTTGATTGGATGTGCTTGGGGAATAGGTGGGTGTGAGAGGGGGGTTAGCTGCCCTCCAATCACTTAAAAATTAACGTTAAGAAGACTATGTTGTTGAGACAAGCAATAAGTGAAGGTGATGAGGTCATGTTGGGTAACAAGAATATTGATCAGGTGGGCAGCTTCACTTACCTTGGTTGTATTATTAGTAAAGACATGGGGTGCAGTGAAAATGTTAAAAGTAGGAGAGCAAAGGCTCAGGGTGTTATTTCACAGTTGAAAAAAGTTTTGAAAAAAATGAAGATAATCCTACAAACCATAATTAAAATCTCAGGAGCTACCGTCATGAAACTGGCCAAGTGTTGTTCTGAAGCATGGATTCTAAAAAAAAACAGAGAAGAGAATTTGCTAGATGTTTTCCAGAGAACTTGAGAGAAACACTGAAATGCTTAGGACACATTATGCAGATGAAGGATGAGATATTGCTAAAGATTGTCCTTATTGGCCAACTGCCTAAGGCCAAACAAAAAGCAGTTTGTTCACAAATAGGGTGGGATGATATTGTAAGGAGATAGGAACTTCTTGGGAGGGTGTAAAAAGTGAGGCTTTGAATAGATTGGAATGGAGGAGGAGCATGCGTAGCTGTGTTGCCCTCAGGTGGCTTGGTGCTGCAGTGTGTTATTATTAGTAATAGTAGTATGTGCTATATATACTAATAGTGCTACAAATATATGGTATATACTTATAATAGTACTCATATAAATGACAATATCCACTTATCAGTCTTCTTATAACTCAACATTCCCTCCTCATCCTCATTTATTCCTAGCTTAAGAACCTTGTCTTTTTTGCATTAATTTTTAAATCTATTCTTGCACCTCAAACTGTCAAAACTTCAAAACCTCTAGCACCTGCAACCACATAGTAGCCACTAGTAAATTTGTCTCTTCTTTAGGATCTCAATAGATGACTTAAATATCTCTCTGCCATAATGAGGAGAGAGGTTGGAAACTAGGATTGCAATAAAAGTATTATGAATTTAGCTATAGAGCAGAGGCACTGAGGGTAATACTCTCCTCACACTGTGGCTTGCAATCAAACAAGACATGCTGGATTGTTTCATCTGTTGAGAAGTAAACTTAGCATATTGGGGAATGATGTAATTTCTTGTCACATTAAAATTATGCCGCTAAACAAGCAAGTTTTAATATCTATAAAAAAGATCCCTAACTCCTAAAAGAAAGCTGTTATTTAAAACAAAACAAAAGAACACCTATTTTTGTGACACATTATAAACTTCAGAATGTCCAGTACCATGCAGCTAAAATTCAATAACAGCAAATCATACGTATATTAAAAAGAATTAATTTAAAAAAAAACAAAGTTTTTCCAATGGAAGTAAAGAGCCAAGTTCAAACTTAAAATGAAAAAAAAAATTATTACTTCATAGCCTATTTAATATATATTTACTAGTACAAATAAACTAACTAATTATGTTTCCCTATGCTTTTAGGATTGTACAAAACTAGCGCTTTACTGAAAACACAAAAGTCAAGTATTAAAAACAGGATTATTGATTTAAGAGTCAAAAGTGAGTATGTAGCCTAACAAGACTAAACAAATCTATAAAGCTTTTCATAGTCTTACACCAGTTGCGACATTAGTAACTTTCAGTATACAATTAAAATTATCTTAAAAACATAAACCTAAAACTAAATATTTGTTAATAACCACAAAGGAATTGAACAACATATAGAAATATTGGATTGATTTATCAAGCAGCATTTTGCTCTCACCAGCTATAATACCAACAGTGGGTAATATACAGTCTTAAATTGTAAGAAATATGCTTTAGCATCAATTGAAATGAAGATCAAATAAGATATTATATGAACTCTGGAAATCCAATTCTTTCTCTCTATACAAGAGTTAATTTCAAGCTATGATACAAATTTTAAAGCTAGTCTATAGTCCTAATACTATCACGATGGCTTTACTTTGAACTTGTGTACAAACTAATCATGACATGTCCTTTTAAGAACCAAAACGAGAGCCAGATATTGAACTGAGCCATTTTGCAGAAGTGATATCAAATTAAATGTAAAAAAAAATAACTAAAGAAAGTCCTAAACTGGATTGTTGCTTTATCTTATAAGTGATTGATAATATTTTGATTCTATAAAAAGTGTCATTAAGTGGTTTACTTTTACTGTGCCAAAACTCCAGTATTATTTTTTTTTCAATAAAGCATTAGTTTTGTATAATGCTAAAAGCATAGGGAAACATAATTAATTGGTTAATTTGTAATAGTTATATTAATGTATATTAAATAAACTGTGAAGTAATAATTTTTGTCCATTTTAAGTTTCAAGTTTGCTCTTTGCTTCCCTTGGAAAAACTTTGTTTTTCTAAATTAATCTTTGTTTGTTTTTGATTAAAATTTAATGTAGAAGCAACGCTGCCATGATCTTTTTTATTTATACGGAATAATGAATGTTTTTTTCAAGTTTTAATGTCACTTCTTAGTTTCAGTTGAAAACTTATTTTCAATATACTTTCTAATTATCACCGATCTAGGGGAGATAAGACAGCTATAGAAAATACTGCAAACAACCTTGACAGCTAAGAAAAACTTTCAGTCTATAACATGCCTGAGAAATTTTTAGAAAAGAATATTGCCTGAGAAAGCCATAATGAAGACAGGGCTTTATAAATCACCTAATGTCTAGCAGAAACTAGAAGGCTACTGTAACAAAAGAAAGCTATTTAAGGGCTCATTTAAAAGCTTATATTTATACTTATTCACTTTTTATAAATTTGAATTGATAGCACATTCCCAAAAAGTGCACTTTTGGTTGTTTCCCCAACTTTCTGACATGAAACAAGTGTCTTTTCCAATTAAATGAACAAAAAAACGTAATTTCAAAACCTAGGCAAGAGAAAAACTAAGGGGGCAAGGACGCTTGTTCCCCCTCAATTACCGCTGTTAGAACTAGCACACAGGCTTCATCACCGAGTGAAGTTTGAAGGTTCAATTCAAAACTGTTGATCAATCAAGCTTAATTGCTGGTAGATGTTCAGTTGAAAAGTTTTTAGTTTTAGTTAATTTGTTTTTGCAAAAATCTATTACTTTTAATATGACTAGACGATTTATGAAACTTACTAAGAGCGCTTGGAGGGGGAGTATATTTGAGGGGATCTTATAAACCTCCAGTTAAGGGCTTTGGACCTTAACTGGAGTTTTATGCTTCATTAACTACCGTTTAATACTTCCAAACTCTTCCACTTACGAAGTGGTACCAAAAGTGCCGTTTTTTTTATTGCTGTTTAGCATGTTTGGATGGTAAAATTGATAAAAAAGCACGTGTATCTGAGTAATTGGTTTAAAATCTTCCGTCCCAGGATATGCTTTAAAAAATTGAGTGCATCATGCTTACAAAAATAGTGGATTATCTGAAAAGTAATCATAAGAAGGGACAAACCATGATTGAAAAAAAAAATAAATCCAAGCTGGAATCAAATGCATGATAATCTAATTTGAAGTCCAGCGCTGTACTAACAGAACCATACCTCTAAGAATTTAATTTCATGTCGTGATGCTTCTAGGGATTTTATTTAGTAGCTTATTAATGGGTCCTGTAGGAGGACTTTTAAGGAGTTGTTATTGCAAACCCCCGGTTAAAGGTTTTGTACTATAATTATTACAATAATACCTTTTTATGATTCCAAGATTTTCCACTTAATAAGTGGCACCATTAGTTTTGTTTTAAGTGCTGTATCGCACTTACGAATGTAAATAAAAAAAAAAAAAAAAAAAAAAAAAAAAAAAAAAAAAAACACGTATATAAGAGCAATGGCTTTCAAATGAGCCATTAAACATCACTTTTATAAGTTCTGCTAGCCCAATAGCCCCAGCTTTTCTACTTGAGACATGACTTCAAAAGTACCGTTTTTGGTGCCATTTGGAACTTGATTATGGTGGAATTTATATCAAAGACGTAGATATGGGCAATATCTTTTATAGGAGCTATAAAAGATCTGTCAACAATGTTCTTATAGCCTGCTAGTGCCACCCCTTGAGAAATAGCACAAAAAGTTCCTTTTTAGTGCCATATGGCACTTGCATATGGCCTTCTTGCTTTCGCATGCCTCAAGTCACTGCGCTGTATTTGGAAAAATGAATACCTCCCCTTAAAACTGAAGATCTGACTCTTCTGTGCCTTAGTGATTCTTGTTTCAACTTATGGAGCAGAGACATGGACTCTACAAGCCAATGATAAGCCCCGACTGGTGGCGTTTGAAACTAAATCGCTCCGAAAGCTCAGTGGTATCACTTACCTTGACCGAGTATCAAACGAATAACTGCTGACCACCTTGAATTATTCTCAAACCATCATGCAGACCATCAAACTCCAACAGCTTCGATGATTAGGACACATTTAACGTAAGTCCCCAGCCTAACTGCTTAAATTAGCCTTTGAGGTAAGAATAAATACCTCTCGCCTCAGGGATGACCTCCCAAGAGCTGGTGTAAAAAATTTTCTGATCACCCCACCCAAGTAGTACTCCTGAGGACTGCAATAAACAGGGAGGCATACCGAAAAAATTGTTATGATGCCATTAGAGGAGAAGCCCCGAATCAGCCAACCTAACTGGGTGGGAGTTAAGTAAGTAAGTAAGTAAGATTGTAAATCTCTTAAATGGGCTTATTTAATATAGGGATTGTAAATATATGTTTAGCTGTAATATCTCCTAAAATTCTACTTAAGATAGGGACTGCAATTCTAAGAAATTCAGTTAGGGAGATAATATGGTCCAGTTTCCCTTTTGGTTTTTGTGGGGTTTTGCACAATTTTTCTAAGTTCCCATATATCTGTTTTTAAACCTTTTACCATTAAGATTAACCGACGTAATAGTTAACATTCCCGAATCAGCTTTAGATAACGCTCATTCCTCCCTTTATATTCTTTTTTACGTGTTTTTTAAAGTTTTTGGTTGCTATGGGATAGGGTTCGTTCTTTCCTAAGTTTCAGCAGAGAGAATCATGAAATTGTTGGGCTGATGATACTGTAACTGCTGACAGTTTGGTTAATCCTTCGTGACATTTTGAGCTAACTACGACGTTCTTGACAGCTGACCTGAGAAGAATTTTCTAGTTTTGTTTAATTCATCTCTGGTCCTTGTTTGAACAAGTTAGGTTTGTTTGAACCAGCCATTTAGGTCAAAGTATTCCATATCAGACTGGTAAAACACTTGCACCCTTTTCAGCAGTCCTTAAGGCCAGACTAATGAAGGGTATTTGGAATCAGTACCCAGGAATGGAACATTGAGTGTTAGTACAAAGTGGTTAACGCTTGCCTTTGAAAACGTTGGTTGCATGCCATTGTAACTATGAGATATTTAGCTAAGTTTTTAAACTTATGCACGAACCCGGGAGATTCTTTTTTTTTTGGGGGGGGGGGGAATAAAAAAATGGGGTGGGGGTGGGGTCAATAAAAATAAAAATTGATGATATGAAAAAGAAATGCCCAGAAGTTTAGGATTTCAGAAAATTTAGGATTTCGGAGGGTAGCCCCCCTCCTGCGTATGTCCCTTCATAAAAGTTTAACCCTATTTCTGTTTTTAGACAGCTGACTTCAATCATCAATCATTTTATTAATACTAAACTCTAATACAAACGTAAAGAAAAATTATTTGGCCCAAGAAGCTTGGCTTGTTGTGGGCCTTACAACATAATAAAGCACTAAAACAACTTGAGAAAGATATTTGAGTTTTATTTAAATGCTCTAATTGCCTTATTTGACAGCATTCCAATTCAACCGGAGAGAAATACCTACACCCTTTTAAGCCGTCTTTTAGCTATCAGTGAATCAGTTTTGAGCTGGAGTTTTGTTCCTTCCATCGCATTTGGAAAGAGATTAGTTGGGCTTTTTGAAGCTGAGCAGAACTCACCGTTCAAGCCTGGTCGTGATTGGCTCAACATGCTTCTAGGATCGGACGTACCAGAGCTCTTTTTTAAGGTATTTTCCGCTTTTAACCTTCCCCCCCCACCCTTTTCAAAAAACCTTCTCATTTTGCCTTGAGCTTCATTTTTCGTCATTGTGGAAATACAGGTGTTAGAAAAATGAAGCTGCCATCTAAATTCGATATTTAAAGATTATGAACGATGGCGCTTTTAAATATTTAACACGAGTTAAGTCGTGTCTTCATTGTGGCTTTTTCAGGTGAAGTCGCTCGTGCTTTTTGAATTTTTTGTCAGCTCCAACCTGTATTGGTTCCTTCTCAGGCCCAAAGGTATAGATTAGTTGTAGTGGAATTGGCTTTTAATTTCAGGAAAAGCGGAATCCAGTGAACAAAAAGCTGTTTTCACCTAGCCGATTTTGCTTTGGAAAGCCATAGTTAAGACAAGGTTTTTGTAATAAAACTCATAGTTGCGCACAGTTATTACCATCTAGGGAAGATAATTGAGTGGAGGTTTATAAATACAAAACTGAGGAGTGATGTGGAGGGCTATAAGCATAATACTGAATATTTTTAGGCTGCTATTTTTGAATTTTTTTGGGAAGGGGGCCTTCAGGTAGTTTAGGCATAGTTGGGATCACCATATTCCCTCTGTTTGAAGAGGAACATAATCCACTGCTAAAGTTTGGTTGTAATTAGGCTCACATTTTCCAAGAATACAATTTTTGAAAACCCTGTTTAAAGATATTTTTTGTTATTTAGCCACCACCCTATCCTTAGAAAAAGTTCTCATATACCCCTGCCGCAATGTTTGAACCATCCTAAGTGTAAGTAATTTAATTAACGACGCTTCTTGACTGCTAAGGACCCTGCAGTTCGTTGCTACAGCCGGGTTCGATCTCTGGGTACCGTATTACCAAGCTAGGGTCAAACTCACTATGCCACTACAGGACTGGACCGTCCTAAATATAACTAATCGTATTAACGACGTTCCTTGACTACTAGGGTCCTTGTGTCGGACCTGCAGTGTGTTGCTACAGCCATGTTCGATCTCTGGGTCTTTTATTACTAAGTCGTGGTCAAACCAACTGCGCCATCACAGGACTGAACCGTCCTACGCTTTTATAAGTACAAAATTTTAAAAGTATTTGGGTATGAAAACCAATCTGCCCTCTTTATTATGTCAATCAAAAGAATGAAAGATGGTGGTTTTAATTTAAAATATTTAGCATGAGTGATAGAAAAACTTTACTATCCATATTTGCTAATAGGTCAACCTTCACTAGGGGGAGTTTTCATAAACCTTGATAATCTTCGGAATGTGGTCTCTTAGATAAATTTTTGAACATACAAGCAATCTGCTATTAAGAGGAGCAGAAATCATGGGCGCCCATAAGCTGAATTCCAGGGGGGCAAACCTCATCTAATTGGCACTTTTAATGCTTTATAATAGAAATCTCAGAACAAAAATATAAAAATAAGTCCGCATCATTCAGCCCTGCCCCCCCCCCCATATGGGTGCCCATGGCTAAAAAACAGCCCTATTACATTATGTTTAGAGTAAACCTGGCCTTAATTCATTTATTTTAAACAAAATTGTAGATGGGGAGTGGGGGGGTGTGATGTTCTACTTTCTCCTTTTGGCATTACCACCCCTCCCAAATTGAGGCCCTGGATCCACGCTTGCTTTTTAAGATAACAAAAAGTAGTGGTCAATACAAACCAAATCAAATTATTGAGTTAGGACTAAAGTGAATACACCATTTGATGCCTTTTTTTATGCTGATTACAAATATAATAAGCATTTCTATTGGAAATGAGTTTTAGCCCAGTCAATATATACCAAATCATATTATTGAGTTAGGACTAAAGTGAATACACCATTTGATGCCTTTTTTTTATGCTGATTACTAATATAATAAGCATTTCTATTGGAAATGAATTTCAGCCCCCCCCCTATATATGCCAATTCAGGGTTAGGTTAGGTATAGCCTTGGGTTAGGTTAGGCTATATAGGGGGGGGGGGTGAAATTCATTTCCGATAGAAATGCTTATTATATTTGTAATCAGCATAAAAAAAGGCATCAAATGGTGCATTCACTTTATTTGAAACTCAATATTATGATTTGGTATATATTGACTGCCAATTCAGGGTTAGGTTAGGCTAGGCTAGTTATAGCCTATATAGGGGGGGGGGGCTGAAATTAATTTCCGATAGAAATGGTTATTATATTTGTAATCAGCATAAAAAAAGGCATCGAATTGTGTATTCACTTTATTTGAAACTCAATAACATGATTTGGTATATATTGACC
>NW_028297651.1:0-12496 GCF_049724085.1 Artemia sp. Qi Xiang Cuo
ACAAATCTATCCGTTTAATGTTGTTTTGTTTTTTTTCTTAATTGGATTCGTATTTATCAAACAAATGCATAACAAATTACAAATTTTTGCTTATAGCATTATTTATAAAACAGGTGCATAATAAATTACAAATCTTGTTAATAGCACACACACATACACACACACACACGCACACACGCACACACATGCGCACACACGCAAACACACATTGCAACGTTTGACTAATAGCAATAAAATACAGTAAAAAAAATTCAACGCAATAATTTTCTTAATAGCTCATTAAAAAAAACTGACTCTTTTTTCCTAAAAATCTAGCCATCCATAAAAAATAGCGATCAGACTAGAAGCAGATTCCTTTTCCTACAAATCTACCCGTTTAATGTTGTTTTGTTTTTTTTCTTAATTGGATTCGTATTTATCAAACAAATGCATAAGAAATTACAAATTTTTGCTTATAGCATTATTTATAAAACAAGTGCATAATAAATTACAAATCTTGTTAATAGCACACACACATACACACACACACACGCACACACGCACACACATGCGCACACACGCAAACACACATCGCAACGTTTGACTAATAGCAATAAAATACAGTAAAAAAAAAATCAACTCAATAATTGTCTTAATAGCTCATTAAAAAAAATTACTATTTTTTTCCTGCAAATCTAGCCATCCATAAGAAATAGCGATCAGACTAGAAGCAGATTCTTTTTCCTACAAATCTATCCGTTTAATGTTTTTTTTTCTTAATTGGATTCGTATTTATCAAACAAATGCACAATAAATTACAAATTTTTGCTTATAGCATAATTTACAAAACAAAAGCATAATAAATTACAAATTTTGTTAATAACACACAAGCACATTTTTCACACACACACATATACACGAACACGCTCACCCACACTCACTCACACTCACACGCTCACACACACACACACGCACACGCTCACACACACACACACAGACAAGCGCACACACGCAAACTCACACACGCAAACACGTTCACACACACACACACACACACACACACACACACACGCACACGCACATGCGCTCACGAAGATGCACACACACATGCGCACACGCACACACACATGCGCATACACACACACACGTATGCGCGCACAAGCTCACAAACACACATGCACAAACACGTACACACACATTGCAACGTTTCACTAATAGCAGTAAGATGCGGTAAAACAAAATCAACTCAATAATTGTCTTAATAGCTCATTAAAAAAAACTGACTCTTTTTTCCTACAAATCTAGCCATCCATAAAAATAGTGATCAGATTCCTTATCCTACAAATCTCCTCGTTTACAAATCAACTATTTGTAATAGCAATAACGTAAAGTACATTAGGTAAAAATACATACATTTCAAAATTCAGACTGCACTTGTGGGCCTGATGGTCCTGGCAAAGCCTGATGAAGGATAAATGGGGCGTTGATGTCCGTTTCTTGCATAGATTCGGCAAAAATGTCACTGGCTTGTACAGATGAGCCAGCGGGGTTCACCATCCTGTGAGCAGCCGCCCATTCTCTTTTCGGTTTTTGACCAGACTGTATTCGCTTGGCCCTGGATGGCTCAGCTATCTCCAGTTGTTGCATTGGAGTATATCCATTAGCCTTAGCTCTCTTTTGAGGGGGAGGTACGGACTCTTCAACATTGTCCTTAAAAAGAAGACAAAATTCAGTATGGAAAAACGCTAAATTCTCCCCCCCCGCTGCATCAAATCCAATACAATGATTAAAAATATAGATCTAAAAATAGTCAGCCATAAATATGCTATGATTAACAGCAAACCCAACACCCAACTTCAGGATTGCGTTTCCGAAGGAGCGCATTAGTTTTCTTGTCAATGGGTATACGTGTCTGCAGAAAGACTCCCCCCTCCCCCCTTACTTTTCATCCCACGAAACAATTTGTTTTTCAACTTCAAGCGAAGGGGGTTGAGTTGATACATTTCCCCCCGTCCCCGCCTTATATTTTTATAAAAGCCTCTTAATCATCATATACAATTGAAAATAGATTATCTAGTCTAATTTGGCCAGAATACAATCTCTCTTTAAAAGTGTCTTGAATTACACAAAGCCCGTGGTCTTAATCATTTCCATTCCTAAATACCAACCTTTATTTTCATAATTTAGATAAGTCGCGTTTGAAGTCTGATTCTAAAATCGTCCCTTTTTGTGACGGGATTAAACACAGATGGTTTTAGACCGATAAAGAAAGCACATTTTAAAAGCATGAACGGGAAAAGGACATTTGAACAAAATGACGAATTTGTAATGAATGAATTAAACTTGTAAACAGATGGGAGGGAAGATGGGGTTTACATAATGGAAAAAAGAGCATATTTTACGTTTTCTAGCGACTATAATCATCATATTTTAGAGTTTGTATTGTTAGGGGGTGGGGTGGGGGCTATGCCCCTGAATTTGAATTTACTAGAGGGATGACTATGTAAAAAGATTTTATTTGGAAATAAATTAAGAAAATTTAGTTGACTGAACTCACATTATAGATCGATGTATCCATAGCTTCCAAGTCAATAATATCAAAATTTGTTTTCCATGATGTGTTAAAACATTATGAAAATTTAATCGTAACGCATGAGCATTTTATACAAAATCTCAAGGACGAATGAAAATCACTCCTTTTTATTTGAATCCAATTACCGATCAAGTTATCGTATATGGAGTAACCTCCACTCTCTCTCGGATTGGCCCTAAAAAATGGGTGTTGTCTCAAAAATCAGTCTGGCTGAAAAAGTGGAGTTGAAGCAAACTTGGGTAACTAGCTAGACTTCAGGAACCAATGGGGAATTTCCGCTTGTACTGTGCGCCTTATGGGTGTTGTCTCAAAAACCAGTCTGGTTGAAAACGTGGAGTTGAAGCAAACTTGTGTAACAAGCTAGACTTCAGGAACCACTCGTACTGCTCGTACTGCTCGCTTTTTACAATGCGCACGTGGAAGGAACATAAACCCTTAGAATAGCATAGGAATGAACATAAACCCTTAGAATAGCATAGGAAGGAACATAGTGTCCCCAAATAGTGTTGGAAGGAACAAAGTGTCCCCAAATAGCATTGGAAGGAACATAGTGTCTCCAAATAGCATAGGAAGGAACATAAACTCCTAGAATAGCATAGGAAGGAACATAGCGCTATAGAATAGTATGAGAGGGAACAAAAACTCCTAGAATAGCATTGGAAGTAACATAAACCCCTAGAATAGCATAGGAAAGAACATAAACCCTTAGAATAGCATGGGAAGGAACATAAACCCTTAGAATATCATAGGAAGGAACATAAGCTCCTAGAATAGCATAGGAAGGAACATAAACCCTTAGAATAGCATAGGAAAGAACATAAGCCCTTAGAATAGCATAAGAGGGAACATAAAACCCTTAGAATAGCATAGGAAGGAACATAAACCCTTAGAATAGCATAGGAAGGAATATAAACCCTTAGAATAGCATAGGAAGGACCATAAACCCTTAGGATAGCATAGGAAGGAGCATAAACCAAGCAAATCGATAAGTACATGCCCTGGAAAGGTACCAACGAGCATAAGGCAATAAAATAGCACAGGAAGGCACATAAAACAAGCAATTTCATATGTACATGCTCTGGAAATGTTTTCCTATAGCTTCACGCAAATAGCATGGTAATTCCTATAGCTTTATGCAAAGTATAACTTAGCACTCTACTAGCTTGAGGGGCAAAGCTACAATTTAGCGCCCTCCCCTGTTTTTTTTTAATTGTGCATTAAATATCATCAAAAAACAATTCAAGGAAGCCTAGAGATCGAACTCCAAGATTACATTCTTTCTCGTGCATTTCTCTTTTACGGATTTTATCCTAAGTCAGTGTAATCTTCCTATGCGTCATTTTCTGTTGTTACGGTTTTATTTTCGTCCATTTTCCGTTTTCAATTCCGGTTGGTGTAATTGGCTTAGGTATGACTTATCAGAAAAATATTTTCATAGAAAAATATTTAAGATTTTTCTAAAAGGATTCTTAAACGTCGTGGAGCCATTGAAAAACAAGCTGTGAATTAAAACCGTAAGAGAAAACAAACGAAAAAAAATTACAAAAGAAAATTATACCAGACTCTGTAAAAAAAAACTATATGATTAGAACACAAACTAAAATTTTCAACCCCTTCCCGTATTCGGCAAACTGCTTTTATAAAACCTCCAAAATAATCAGAGTAAATATGGATTTCTTGAAATAGCTATCCCTTAGTACTAGTATAGCAGGCCGATTAGAGTGTTTGCGAGGTGTGCTTTCTCTGCTCGTCATGTTCTTCCGGTGCTGTGGTCTCAGACGCCATCTTCTATTGCTGAAAGGTCTGAATTCCGTGAGC
This sequence comes from Artemia sp. Qi Xiang Cuo, assembly GCF_049724085.1. Lineage (NCBI taxonomy): Eukaryota > Metazoa > Arthropoda > Branchiopoda > Anostraca > Artemiidae > Artemia > Artemia sp. Qi Xiang Cuo. The sequence continues at coordinate 4,391 of NW_028297651.1, forward strand.
AGTTGAGGCACCATTGCCTGCAAGTTTAAGAATTCTAATTTTTTTTTCTCAAGTAGTTCTATGTGTTTAATATTTTATATATATATTTTTTGTTTTGTTTTGAAATGGGAATCCGAATGCACTGATTTATGTGGATGCAAGTTTTTTCTGGAGTGGCAATACAAGCCGCTGATGGTTTCATGTTGATCTTTTCATGGTTCAACAAAAAACTTCAGGGTTTTTTGTTGATCTTTTTTTGTGAATAAATTGTATCTCCATTGAAAAAAAAACTAATAATCTTCTCTCCCTCCAATGAATCATACCCCAACTAAAACAGTTTCCTAACTACGCTATTGTCCATAGATAAGAAAATTTGGGCTGAGGAATTGATGTTAAGAAGATTAACATGATAACACTAGGAAAAAGTGAAAGTGAAAAGTCGATGATTGGTAATGAGAAGGTCGATTGTGCGGACAGCGTCACTTATCTAGGTAGTAATAATATTAAGAACGGTGGGTGCACTGAATATATTAAAACTAGAATAGCTAAGGCCCAGGTTGTCATTCCACAGTTAAAAAAAGTTTGGAAGAATGGGAAGATAAGACTGTGCACCAAGATTATAATTATGGAACCTACAGTGATTACAGTGGTCAGGTATTGTTCTTAAGCGTAGGCGGTTCAAAATACTGAGGAGGATATTCTAGACATTTTCCAGAGACATTGCGTACAAATTGTTTTGGTTACCCGACTGACTCACTGACCGTATCTCAAACAGTAAGCTGCACGAAAAAAGTGGATAAATCCTGTTTTCTAGGGCTATAATAACAGAAAGGATGAGATGGCTAGGACACGTTCTGCGGACGAAGAATGGCAGATTGCCCAATGATCGTCCTTGTACGGATTAAATAAAATAAACAAGTTTTTTAAACTGAAAGTAAGGAGCGACATTAAAACTTAAAACGAACAGAAATTATTCCGTATATGAAAGGGGCTGTCCCCTCCTCAACGCTTCGCTCTTTACGCTAAAGTTTTTCATTGTTTTAAAAATAAAGTTGTGAGACAAAGTCAAACTTTAGCGTAAAGAGCGAGGCGTTGAGGAGGGGACAGCCCCTTTCATTTACGGAATAATTTCTGTTCGTTTTAAGTTTAAATGTCACTCCTTACTTTCAGTTTAAAAAACTTTTTTTTTATTTAATTTCTGATCGTTTTTTAGTTAATGCAGCTTCTATTTTGGCTCACCGTCTTTGAATAAGTAAAAAAAATTTGCATAAAAATTTTACTTTTCTTTTGCTAAATGGCTGTCTCTAAATTTGGTTATGACGTAATTTACAAATTAACCTACGTAACTAACTTCTATATTCGTATATTTTTCTTCTGGCAAAAAATACAAAGTGGCAGATTTTTGCAGATATGAGCTTGAAACCTATGTAATAGGGTTTTCTGATACGCTGAATCTGACGGTGTGATTTTCATTAAAATTCTTTCACTTGTAAGGGATGTTTCCCCCCTTTTTAAAAAAATCGGGTAAATTTTCTCACGCTCGTAGCCTTTGATGAGTAGTACTAAACTTAATAAAATGTATATATTTAGGATCAGAATTATAAGCCCATTATTTTGTTACATTTATTGACATCAACATTCTGTTTTTAAAAGTTTTGATTACTATTGAGCCGTATCACTTGTTGTTTTTATTACGTATATGTTATTACTTATATGAGGGGGTTCTCCCCTTAGTCAATACCACGTTCTTTACGTTAAAAGTAAAAACAAATTAATTCACAAACCCCTGAATCACAAAGGCCGTTTAATTAGAATAGATAGCTCTTTTGAAAGCTACAGTTCTTTTGAAAAAAAAAATGTAGCGTAAAGAGCGGGGTATTGACTTGGGGGAGAACCCCCTCATATACGTTATAATTTCTGTTGGTTTTAAGTTCTAATGTTCCTTCTTACTTTCAGTTGAAAAAACTTGTTTTTTTATTTAATTTCTGATCGTTTTTTAAATAATGCTTGGAAATCCGGCTCCCCCTTCATAGAAATATCCCTTACCCCAAAGAAACATCCTCCACGAAAAGATTCTCCCGAGTAACCCCCTCCTTTATCCCCCCCCCCTCCAGAAAAAAATCCTTCCTGAAAATGTCTGTATACTTCCCAATAACCAATAAATAATGCTGGCAAGTCCGGCGCCCCCTTCATAGCAATTTCCCTTCCCCATTAAAATTTCCTTCATGAACAGATCCTCCAACATAACCCCCGGCCCCCCCCCCCCACTACCAGAAAAAAACCCTCCTGAAAACTTGTGTATACTTCCCAATAACCAATACTATATGTTAACATTGGGTAAAGTTCATAACTTTTAGCCCTTCCCATGGGGACTTCGGGAGATTAAGTCATCCTAAAAGACATAGTTATCATATTTTCGACCATGCTGAACAAAATGGCTATCTCAAAATTTTGATCGGGTGAGCGTGGGAGGGGGCCTAGTTGCCCTCCATTTTTTGGGCACTTAAAAAGAGCACTAGATCTTTTAATTTCCGTTCCATTGAGCCCTCGCACGATATTCTAGGACCACTGGGTCGACATGATCGGCCCTGGGAAAAAAAAACAAATAAACACACATCCGTGATCTTTCTTGTGGCAAAAAATGCAAAATTCCACATTTTTGTAGATAGGAGCTTGAAACCTCTACAGTAGGGTTCTCTGATACGCTGAATATGATGGTGTGATTTTCATTAAGGTTCTATAACTTTTAGAGGGTCTTCCCCCTTTTTTTGAAAATCAGGCAAATATTCTCAGGCGCGTAACTTTTGATGGGTAGCACTAAACTTGATGAAAGTTATATATTTGAAATCAGCATTGAAATCTGATTCTTTTGATGTATCTATTGGTATCAAAAACCCGTTTTCTAGAGTTTCGGTTACCATTGATCCGGGTCGCTCCTTACTTACAGTTCGTTACCACGAACTGTTTGAAACCGTCTGCAAGCAAAATGCAGGTCTTCCCCTAGTGGGGTGGGGGATGACGTAATGAAAGATTTAAGGGAAATGGGAACTTTTTGGGAGAGTGTAAGTAAGGAGATTTTGAATAGATTGGGGAAGAGGAGGAGCGTACGTAGCTGTGATGGCCACAGGAAGCTTGGTGCTGCAGCAAGTTGTTAGTAATAGTAGTAGTATTAGAAATATTTAGAATTGATCGGGCGGTATTGTCATAGCTTGTAGAGCCAGGATAAGAAATCCAAATAAACTGATCAAAATAAACTGATTAAAATAAAATGATCACTAAATGCCAACACATATTTTCTTGAATATCTTAGAAAAACCCTACAGCTTCTCCCGTTTTGTGTCGAAAATAGATATATTAAGATTTAATGAAACTTACATCATTAGAAAGTGCAAATTATGTTTTTTCGATTGAACGGAGCAGCTTTTTCTTTTTCAAGTTCTGGAAAGGGGATGTCCTGAAAACCATTTTTGCATTCCTGCTTGGAAAGCATTGAAAATCCACTCAAAGAAACTATAAAACTTGAGTAATTTGACAGCTTTGAGGGTTCTCTCTTTTGCCACGCGCATTGGTGGAAAACCGCACTGACACATAATGCATATTATTTATGCTGAATGCACATTAAATAGACAACGATTTGCTTAACAGTTAGTAAGATCCTGTACGTTTTCTTTATTTTAAACTAGGCTCTCGTTGGCCTTTCGATCTGTTGACATAAAATACGCAAATGGGCCCTTTGTCTTTGAGACGATCAGCCAATGTTGAGAATCGTATAATGGTTTTAAGGTCTTAAAAGACCACCATCATTGTTTATAAAACAGTTCATGGTTAAGAAATGTAAGTAAGGAGTGACCCAGGCAAATAGTAACAAAAACCAAAAAAAAAAAAAAATGAAAACAGTTAGAATACCAAAGGAAATCGCTTTTAAAACTGATCCCAAATATATAAATTAAATTGACTTAAATTTAACTCATCAACAACTACGAGCTTAAGAAGATCTGCTCGATTTTCAAAAAAGGGGGGAAATATCCTCCAAAAGTTAGCCGATAATTATGTTAACCACACCATTAGGCTAACAATATTGAAGAACTATACTGAAAATGTTCCAATCTTCTGTCATAAAAAATTGTAAAAATTGCAAGATTGTGCCACTGGAAAGTGGCGTTTTCTCCGATTTTGTGGCACCAAACTCCTATTTTCCCCCGAAACGACCAAGTTGCTGTAGGAATAGTGATGCATAATTGCAGATACAAATGCCCAGCTTGTCTAATTCTCCACGTTCCATCAGATGAATATAAAAAAGATATGGAGAAGGATAGGAGTGAATCTCTCATATCCCTTCATCTAGAAAGCCTGATTAAAGGTGCTGTGGTATGATACCTTCTTGCTTATTGCAGAAAAGTAAAAAGAAATATTTCTGATATTTATTTCAAGACTTCATTTAGGTAAACTGATTTTTTTTTTCATATTTGAAAAAATTGTAAACAGTAATTAGTTAGTCTGCATGAACTGTTGTGAAGGAGAGTGGTGGGTCATTTTGTATGGGGGTGCCTCAGATATCTAATATATAATTTCTCTTTATTCTCGGGAATACTTTTAGTCTATATCTTTATTATCGGCTCTAGAAGGGGGGGAGGGGGTAGAGTGGCTGTTCCATTGCGATATTCTAAATATATATGGCATAAATTATAACATGTGCCTGCTTACCGGGACAGTGTTGGAAAAAGCGTGGTGGGACATCATGAATAACTCCAGGAAATTCCTTGGGGAAGGGGTAAGGTATGTGTTAAAAGTAGTTTCGATTTCACCGATTTCACCGATTTAATATTGTAATTGTTTCTCTTTTCCTTTTTTTATACATTGTTTTCAAACATCAGAGAACCCTTTTGTAGAGGTTACGATAGCCTCACCAACATAGAAGAGCAAAGTCACGCAGAACTTCCATCCAGACCATAGTATATAGATACTATAACATATCTATTATTTATATACTGTGATTCAGACGAACAGACGAACTATTTGGTCCAATTTGGGTGATCCAGACGAACAATAACAACCATTTGGTCCACCCTAAGTTTTGTAGTAAAATTATTAGTAAAGACTTCACTAAAGCAAGTGTTTGTCGAAAATCTTGACTAAATTATATTGCTCAAAATTTTAAATACAGCCTAACATTTAAATTCTTAAATAGAAAAATTGAAAAAAACGAGAGGCTACCAATTAATTTATATTTATTGATATATACTATTTATCAGCAAAAGACTGGGAGTCCATGGAGCCGGTTCTGTATTTCTCAAACAGTTCGTGGTAGCGAACTGTAAGTAAGGAGCGACCAGGCTCAATAGTAACCGAAAATCTAAAAAAAATAATTTTGATACCAATATATAAATCAAAAGGATTGGCTTATTATGCTGATTTCAAATGTGTAAATTTCATTAAGTTTAATCTAACCTATCAGAGGCTACAGACCTGAGAAAATTTGCCTGATTTTTGAGAAAAAAGGAAAAACCCCCTAAAAGTATTAGAATCTTAATGAAAATCACACCATGAGATTCAGCGTATCAGAAAACTCTAGAATAATGGTTTCAATCTCCTATCTGCAAAAATGTGGATTTTTGTATTTTTGTCAGAAGAAAGATCACGCATGCGTGTTTATTTTTATTTTACTATTTTTTTTCTAGGGGTGATCGTATCGAACCAGTGGTCCTAGAATATTGCAAAAGGGCTCATTTGAACGAAAATTTAAAGTTCTAGTGCCCTTTTTAAGTGACCAAAAAGTTTGGAGGGCAACCTAGCCCCCTCTCCCCTTTTTTTCCAAAAGTCGTCCGATCAAAATTTGAGATAGCCATTTTGTTCATCATACTTGAAAGGCTCATTAACTGTGCCTTGTGACATAACATGACCCCCCCCCCCACAGCCCCAAGGGAATGGCCCTTAAGTCATAAAATTTGCCCTTTTTATACATAGTATTTGTTATTGTGAAGTATGTATACATTTTCGGGGGGGGGGGGCTGGGTGTTTTGCTGGGTGTTTTCCCACGAGGGAATTTCTATCGGGAGGGAAGTTTCCAGGGGGTGATCTTGTCAGGGGAAAGTATATACTGGGGGAAAATTCTTTTAAATGTCTTGCCTTCTCTTTTTCGTCTCAATTTTACGCATGGAGTTGTTAAGGGTAATTCTCCGGGGTATATTTTCGCCGGGATTGACCTGTCTAGAGGATATTTCCGTGGGGAGGGGGTTTTCTCCGTGGAGATGTGGCGTTGTGTCCTGGCATAGCTTAAAAAGGATCAGAAATTAAATTTAGAAAAAAAACAAGTTTTTTCAACTGAAAGTAAGGAGCAACAATAAAACTTAAAACGAACAGAAATTATTACGTGTATGAAGGGGATCATCCCCTCCTCGACACCTCGCGCTTTACGCTTAAGTTTGAATTTTTGCCCCAACTCTTAAAGAAAGACTCCTGAAACACAAGGGTCGTTCAATTTGAAGAATGAAATAAAAAAAAAGTTTTTTTTCTAACTGAAAGTAAGGAACGACGTTGAAACTTAAAAAGAACAGAAATGATTCCGTATATGAAAGGGGCTGTCCCCTCCTCAACGCCTCGCTCTTTCCGCTAAAGTTTTTTATTGTTTAAAAAAAATAGAGTTGTGAGAAAGTCAAACTTTAGCGTAAAGAGCGAGGCGTTGAGGAGGGGACGGCCCCTTTCATATACGGAATAATTTCTGTTCGCTTTAAGTTTTAACGTCTTTCCTTACTTTCAGTTAAAAAAAACTTGTTTTTTTTATTTAATTTTTGAAAGTTTTTGAATTAATGCTGGTTTTGAATTTGGCTCACCGTATACGAATAATTGAAACACAATTTGCATTTTAATTTTACTTTTATTTGGTTAAATGTCTTTCTCGGAAGTTTTTTAATTTTATTTACTGACGTTTTTATTATTAATAACTATACGTAACTTATGAATTAACTTACGTAACGAACTTCTATATTCGTATGTTTTTATTACGTATATTAGGGGGTTCACCCCCTAGTCAATACCTTGCTCTTTACGCTAAAGTTCGAATTTTGTTCTAATTCTTTAAAAATGACCCCTTAATCACAAAGGCCGTTAGTTAGAATAAATAGCTCTTGTGAAAGTACTAAAAAATCTTTGGCTTAAAGAGCGAGGTATTGACTAGCAGGTGAACCCAACCATATATGTAATATTTTCTGTTCGTTTTAAGTTTTGATCTTGCTCCTCACTTTCAGTTGAAAAACTTTTTTGTTTTTTTTTTATTTAATTTCTGATCTTTTTTTAAATAATGCTGGGAAATCGGGCGATCCCTTCATAGCAATGTCCCTTCTCCACTGTAAACTTCCTTCATGGAAAGATCCTCCCACACAAGGTATCCTCCCACATTGAGGAGGGGGCAATCCCCTTCATAAATCTAATAATTTCTGTTCGTTTTAAGTTTTAATATCGCTCCTTACTTTCAGTTGAAAAAACTGTTTTTTTTTAAATTTAATTCAATAAAGGACCTGTTTATTTGAAATGCTTCCTTGTTTCTTCTTGATTATTTGAACTGTTGTTGTTTTAAACATCTCGGTAATTTGAACTTTTCCTCTGGTCCTTGAGTTTCAAATTATCGAGAGTCGCCTGTATTAACTAGTATCCGTAATTCAAAATTACAAAACTAGATGACATTTGTATTTTTGGAACATTAAACATAAGCAGCATTAAACAGTCCAGGGTAATAAACGTTCAGTAAGCAATATGACAATAAAATGGCTGTGACAATTAAAAGAGCGACATACACCATTTTGTTAACGTTTCAGGAGAGCCAAAAAATGGTAAAAAGTTTGTCCATGGCGTATGTCTCATGGCGTATGTCTCTTTTTTATCTTCAAAGTTTGTCCACGTTCAAAAGTGGCATGCGTCTCTTTTATATTTTCTTTTACGACGACACATACTTAACTTATTTTCGACTAAAACAGCATGTGTCGCCCTTATAATTATTACGCCCGTCGGCTATGAGTTAGGTTAAAAATCGCATATCTCTTTTTTTATCTTTGTAAAGGTACGAGACAAGCACCATTAAATTCTTTGTGCCAACTTTACCTACGACACATATATAACTCATTTTTTAAATAA
>NW_028297652.1:0-12488 GCF_049724085.1 Artemia sp. Qi Xiang Cuo
AAGCTAAAACTCTCAACTTTTAACTATAACTAAACTCCAACTCTAACTAAAACTCTAAGCTATGACTCTAAGCTAAAACTCTAAACTCTTAACTAAAACTAAAGTAAACTTCAAATCTAACTAAAACTCTAAGCTTTAACTTAAATGTAAAACTCTAGGCTAAAACTCTTAACCAAAACTTAACTAAACTACATCTTTAGCTAAAACTTTAAGCTATGACTCTAAACTAAAACTCTAAATTCTTAACTATAACTAAACTAAATTTCAACTCTAACAAAAACTCTAAGCTAAGACTCAAAGAGAAAATTCTAAACTCTTAACTATTGCTAAACTAAACTAGAACTCTAACAAAACTCTAACCTAAGACTCTAGGCTAAAACTCTAAACTCTTAACTAAAACTAAACTAAACTTCGACTCTAACTAAAACTCTAAGCTAAGACTCAAATATAAACCTCTAAACTATTAACTATAACTAAACTCCAACTCTAAGTAAAAATATAAGCTAATACTATAATATAAAACTCTAAATAATTAACTTAAATAAACTAGAACTCTAACAAAAATATAATCTAAGACTATATTATAAAACTCTAAACTCTTAAATACAATTAAACTAAACATTTACTAAAACAAAAATTCTAAACTAAGGCTCTAAGCTAAAAATCTAAACTCTTAACTATAACTAAAATTAAACTATAAATAAAACTCTAATCTATTACTCTAATCTAAAACTCTATACTCTTAACTAAAACTAAAGTAAACTTCAACTCTAACTAAAACTCTAAGCTATGACTTTAAGGTAAAACTCTAAACTCTTAACTAAAACTAAACTAAACTAGAGCTCTAACAAAAACTCTAAGCTAAGCTAAAATTTAACTCTTAAACTCTTAGCTAAGTTACTCTAACAACAACTCTAAGTTAAGACTCGAAGCTAAAACTCTAAACTCTTAACTATTACTAAACTAAACTTAACTATTACTAAACTATTATCTTAACTATTACTAAACTAAACTTCAACTCTAACTAAAACTCTAAACTAAGACTCTAAGCAAAAACTCTAACTAAAACTAAACTAGAACTTAAACAAAAACTCTAAGCTAAGACTCTAAGCTAAAACTTAACTCTTAAACTCTTAGCTAAGTTACTCTAACAACAACTCTAAGTTAAGACTCGAAGCTAAAACTCTAAACTCTTAACTATTACTAAACTAAACTTCAACTCTAACTAAAACTCTAAGCTAAGACTCAAATCTAAAACTCTAAACTATTAACTAAAACTAATCTAGAAATTCAAAAAAAACTCAAAGCTAAGACTCTAATCTAAAAACTCTAAACTCTTAGCTTTTACTAAACTAAAGTTCAACTCTAACTAAAACTCTAAGCTAAGAGTCTAAGCTAAAACCCTAAACTCTTAACTAAAACTAAACTAAACTAGAACTAAACTAAACTTCGACTCTAACTAAAACTCTAAGCTAAGACTCTAGTCTAAAACTCTAAATTCTTAACTATAACTAAACTTAAACTATAACTAAATCTCTAAGCTAAGATTCAAGGCTAAAAATCGAAAATATTAACTATAAATAAAGTAAACTTCAACTCTAACTAAAACTCTACTGTAAAAATCTAAGGTAAAACTAAAACCTCTTAACTATAACTAAACTAAACTAGAACTCTAAACTATAACTAAACTAAACTAGAACTCTAACAAAAATTCTAAGCTACGACTCTAAGGTAAAACTCTAAACTCAACTAAAACTAAAGTAAACTAGAATTTCAACAAAAACTCTAAGCTAAGACTCTAAGCTAAGACTCTAGGCTAAAACTCTTAACCAAACTGAAATTTTAGCTAAAACTCTAAGCTATGATTCTAATCTAAAATTATATATTCTTAAATATAACTAAACATCAACTCTAGCGGAAACTCTAAGCTAAGATTCTAAAATAAAACCCTCAAGTCTTAACTATAGCTAAAATAACCTTAAATTCTTGATAAACCCTAATATATGATTATAAACTAAAACTTCAAAATCTCAAGTATAGCTAAACAAAACTTAAACTGAAAATAAGCAATAATCTAAGACTTTAAGCTAAAACGCGAAACACTTAACTATTACAAAACCAAAATTCAACTCTAGGTAAACCGCAAGGCTAAGACTCTAAGCTAAAACTCTAAGCTAAAACTCTAAACTCTTAACTATAACTAAACTTCAACTCTAACTAAAACTCTAAGCTATGACTCTAAGCTAAAACTCTAGACTCTTAGCTAAAACTGAACTAAACTAGAACTCAAACAAAACTCTAAGCTAAGACTCTAGGCTAAAACTCTAAACTCTTAACTAAAACTAAACTAAACTAGAACTCTAACTAAAAGTCTAAGCTAAGACTCTAGGCTAAAACTCTAAACTCTTAACTATAACTAAACTAAATTTCAACTCTAACTAAAACTCTAAGCTAAGATTCTAAGCTAAAACTCCAAACTCTTAACTATAGCTAAACTAAACTTCAACTCTAACTAAACTCTAAGCTATGCCTCTAAGCTAAAACTCAAAACTCTTAACTAAAACTAAACTAAACTAGAAGTCTAACAAAAACTCTAAGCTAAATTCTTAGAGTTTAATAAAACTCTAAATTCTTAACTATCACTAAACTAAACTTCAACTCTAACTAAAACTCTAAGCTAAGACTCTAAGGTAAAACTCTAAACTCTTAATTAAAAAAAAAGTAAACTTCAACTATAACAAAAATTCTCAGCTAAGACTCGAAGATAAAACTCTAAATTCTTAAGAATTAATAAACTAAAAATCAACTCTAACAAAATTTATAAGCTAAGACTATAGGGTAGAAGTCACAACTCTTAATTAAAACTAAACTAGAACTTCAACAACAACTCCAAACTAAAACTCTAACTTTAAAACTTTAAACTCTTAGCTTGTACTAAACTAAACTTCAACTCTGACTAAAACTCTAGGCTAAGACTCTAGGCTAAAACCCTAAACTCTTAACTAAAACTAAACTAAACTAGAACTCTAAAAAAAATTCTAAGCTAAGACTCTAAGGTAAAACTCTAGGCTGAAACTCTAAACTCTTAACTATAGCTAAACTAAACTTCAACTCTAACTAAAACTCTAAGCTAAGACTCAAAGCTAAAACTTTAAACTCTTAACTATAGCTAAACTAAACTTCAACTTTAACTAAACTCTAAGCTACGACTCTAAGCTAAAACTCTAAACTCTTAACTAAAACTAAACTAGAACTTAAACTAAAACTCTAAGCTAAGACTCTAAACTCTTAACTATTACTAAACTAAACTTCAACTGTAACTAAAACTCTAAGCTAACACTCTAAGCTAAGACTCCAAACTCTTAACTATAGCTAAACTAAACTTCAACTCTAACTAAACTCTAAGCTAAGACTCTAAGCTAAAAACTCTAAACTCTTAACTAAAACTAAACTAAACTTCAACTCTAACAAAAACTCTAAGCTAAGACTCTAAGCTAAAACTACAAACTCTTAAATAAAAATAAACTAAACCTGAATGTCAACAAAAACTATATGCTAAGACTCTAAGCTAAGACTCTAGGCTAAAACTCTAAACTCTTAACCATAACTAAACTAAATTTCAACTCTAACTAAAACTCTAAGCTAAGATTCTAAGCTAAAACTCCAAACTCTTAACTGTAACTAAACTAAACAACAACTCTAACGAAAACTCTAAGCTAAGACTCTAAGATAAAATCACAAACTCTAAAATATAGCTAAACTGACCTTAAATTCTTGCTAAAACTCTAATCTAAGATTCAAAAATAAAACTCCCAACTATTAACAATAGCTAAACAAAACTTAAACTGAAAAAAAGCAATAAGAAAATACTTTAATTTAAAAATAGAAGCTATAGAATTTAACAAAAACAAAATTCGACTACAGCAAAAACTCTAAGCTAAGAATTAAGTATAAGAATATAAACTATAAAACAAAAATAAAACTTAAAATAACACTAAAAAAATAATCTCATATCAAAGTATAAAACTCTAAACAATTAACTAAAACTAAAATTAAATCGAACTCTAACAAACATCTAATATTAACTATAGTATAAAACTCTTGAATACAACTAAAAAAAACTTAGAATAAAGCAAAAATTAGAGAATAAGACTTAAGGATAAGTATATCAACTATTAAACATAACTAAACTACAAATATAAATAAAAATAACATCTAAGATTAAAGTCTATAAATCTAAACTATGAACTAAAAATAAACTAAACTTCAAATATACCAAAAACAATCCTGTAAGAATCAAATGTTAAACTAAAAACTCTTAACTATAACTAAACTAGAATTATAAGCTATAAGTAAACTAAACTAGAGGTCGAGGTGAAATTATAATCTACTACTCTAATTTAAAAATATAATCTCAACTAAAACTAAACTAAACTTTAATTAAAATAGAAACTCTAAGCTAAGACTTTAGGATCAGACTTTAGTATAAAAATCTAAGCCAAAATAAATCGTTAGAATAAACTATAATCCAGTGTTATAATATCAAATTATATATTTTTAAATATAAATAAACTAAACATCAGCTCTAGCTAGAAATATAAGATAAGATTCTAAGATTAAATTCCAAAGTCTTAAATATAAATAAACTAAACTTAAACTCTAACTAAAACTCTAAGCTAAGATTCAAAGCTAAAACTTTAAACTCTTAACTATAGCTAAACTAAACTTCAACTTTAAATAAACCCTAAGCTAAGACTCTAAGCTAAAACTCTCAACTCTTAACTATAACTAAACTAAACTTCGACTCTAACTAAAATCCTAAGATAAGACTCTAAGTTTAACCTATCAACTCTTAACTATAAGTAAACTAAACTTCGATTCTAAGTAAACCTCTAAGCTAACACTCTAAGCTAAAACTCTAAATTCTTAACTAAAACTAAACTAAACTAGAACTCTAACTAAAAGTCTAAGCTAAGACTCTAGGCTAAAACTCTAAACTCTTAACTAAACTAAAACTAAACTAGAACTTCAACAAAAACTCCAAGCTAAGACTCTAAGCTAAAAACTCTAAACTCTTAGCTTTTACTAAACTCAACTCTAACTAAAACTCTAAGCTAAGAGTCTAAGCTAAAACCCTAAACTCTTAACTAAAACTAAACTAAACTAGAACTTAAAAAAAATTCTAAGCTAAGACTCTAAGGTAAATCTCTAAACTTTTAACTAGAACTAAACTAAACTAGAACTTCAACATAAACTCTAAGCTAAGACTCTAGGCTAAAACTCTAAACTCTTAACTAAAACTTAACTAAACTACAACTTTAACTAAAACTCTAAGCTATGACTCTAAGCTAAATCTCTAAACTCTTAACTATTACTAAACTCAACTTCAACTCTAACTAAAACTCTTAGCTAAGATTCTAAGCTAAAACTCTAAACTCTTAAATAAAACTAAATTAAACTATAACTTCAAAAAAAATTCACAGCTAAGACTCTAAGGTAAAACTCCAAATTATTAGCTAAAACTAAACTAAACTTTAACTTAAACAAAAACTATATTCTAAGACTCTAAGCTAAGACTCTATGCTAAAACTATAAACTCTTAACTAAAATTAAAACTATAACAAAAACTATAAGCTAAGACTAAAATCTAAAACTCTAAACTATTAACTAAAAATAAACTAAACTATAAATTAAACACAAACTATAATATAATAATATAAGATAAAGACTATAAACCCTTAAATAAAAATAAAATAAATTAGAACTATAACAAAAACTCTAATATAAGACTCAAAGCTAAAACTATAAACTATTAACTATAGCTAAACTAAACTTCAACTCTAACTAAAACTCTAAGCTAAGACTCAAAGCTAAAACTCTAAACTCTTAACTATAGCTAAACTAAACTTCAACTTTAAATAAACTCTAAGCTAAGACTCTAAGCTAAAAACTATCAACTCTTAACTAAAACTAAACTAAATTAGAACTCTAACAAAAACTCTAAGCTAAGACTCAAAGCTAAAACTCTAAACTCTTAACTATAGCTAAACTAAACTTAAATTCTAGCTAAAAATCTAATATAATATTCAAAGATAAAACTCCCAACTATTAAATATAGCTAAACAAAACTTAAAATGTAAATAAGCCATAAGCTAATAATCTACTCTAAAAATATAAGATATAGACTACAACAAAACCACAAATCAAATACAGGAAAAACTCTAAGCTAAGAATTAAGTATAAGAATCTAAATTATTATACAAAAATAAAACTTATTATAAAAATAAAAAAATCATTTCATATCAAAGTATAAAACTCCAGAATATTAACTAAACTAAAATAGAACAATAACAAAAACTCTAAGATAAAGTCTAGTCAAAAAGTCTCAAATATTAAATAAAAATAAACTAAAATAGAAGTATAACAAAAACTATAAGATAATATTATAATATAAAACTACAAAATAATGCTAAACTAAACTACCAGAATAACAAAACGTATCTTATCATACTCTAGGATAAGACTATAACCGATCGGATACAGACTCAATCAGATACAAATACAAATAAACTATAGTATATGCTTCCTAGCTAAAACTCCAAAATCATAACTAAAACTAAACTAAACTAGAACTTTCACTACACAACTCAGATAATACTCTAGGATAAAACTCTTAACTACTAACTTTAGCTAAACTAAATTTCAACTCTAACTAAAGCACTAAGATTATACTCCAGTCTAAATCTCTAAACTATTAAATTAAAATTAACTAAACTACAACTACAAATAAAACTCTAAGCTATGACTCTAAGCTAAAACTATAAAGTCTTAACTCTCACTAAACTACCCTAAAAATCTAACTAAAACTCTAAGCTAAGACTCTAAGTTAAAACTATACACTCTTAACTAAAACTAAACTAAAATATAACTCTAAAAAAAACTCTAAGTTAAGACTCTAAGATAAAACTCTAAACAATTAACTATTACTAAACTAAACTTCAACTCTAAATAAAACTTTAAGATAATACTCAAATCTAAAACTCTTAAATAAAAATAAACTAGAACTTCAAAAAAAACTCAAAACTAAGACTCTAATATAAAAACTCTAAACTCTTAGCTTTTACTAAACTCAACTCTAACTAAAACTCTAAGCTAAGAGTCTAAGCTAAAACCCTAAACTCTTAACTAAAACTAAACTAAACTAGAACTTAAAAAAAATTCTAAGGTAAGACTCTAAGATAAAACTCTAAATTCTTAACTATAACTAAACTAAACTAGAACTCTAACAAAACTCTAAGCTAAGACTCTAAGCTAAAACTCTAAACTCTTAACTAAAACTAAACTAAACTAGAACTTCAACAAAAACTATATGCTAAGACTCTAAGCTAAGACTCTAGGCTAAAACTCTAAACTCTTAACTAAAACTTAACTAAAACTAGAACTCTAAGTACAACTATAAGCTAAGACTCAAACCTAAAACTCTAAACTATTAACTAAAAATAAACTAAACTATAAATTAAACACAAACTATATTATAATAATAAAATATTAAGACTCTAAATCCTTAAATAAAAATACAATAAACTAGACCTATAACGAAAACTCTAATCTAAGACTCAAAGCTAAAACTCTAGACTTTTAACTATAGCTAAACTAAACTTCAACTCTAACTAAAACTCTAAGCTAAGACTCTATGCTAAAACTCTTTGCTAATGGGTTAAAGAAAAAACGGAAAAATGTTGGATAATTTTTAAGTCTAAAAGATTCAGTCTGAAAAAACTTGAAAAAAATTCAAAAAGGGAGGGTTTCGGGGGCCTTTGGGGGTGCGGGGGCCTTTTGGGGCCTGGGGGGGGTCTTTGGGGGTTCGGGGGCCCTTTGGAGTCCGTGAGGCCTTTGGAGGCTCGGGAGGTCTTTGGGGCTCGGGGGGCGTTTAGGGGTGCCGGGGGGCCTTTGGGACATGGGGGGGCCTTTGGGTTTGGGGTAGGGGGCCCTTTGGGGTCGGGGTAGGGGGACCTCACAACATTGATCAAATGGAACTTGTGTATTATAACAACCACCGAGTTTCGCCCCAATCATCTGCTAAATCATCTTCTAAAATCATCTTCTAACGGTTTCACCCAAATAATCCCTAAACGTAATTTCTGCGTGTTCCTTTTGTTTTGGCATCCCTGCACTGTCACATTTGAAATTCCTGGAAAACCATTTCCCGCGTTAATCTCTTCTCCTCTAAGATGTTCCTAGCTAAACTATTATGGTTTCGATAGAATATCAATTTATCACTCTGACCTAAAGATCGGAGAAGCCATATTTAAAAATAGAATATCAATTTATCTCTGTCACGTAAGACCAGAGAAGCCATATTTAAAAATAGAATTTCTATCTCTTTAGAATCCCGCATAATTCCTAGGAAACAAGTGATGTCATTTCTAATTCCCCTTTCGTAGATCAATAATTACCCTCGATTATGCAAATCAATTTCTCAGAAATTCTGTCCCCTTCTGTTATGTAATCAATTTCCCAGAAATCCTGTCCCCTTCATTTATGTAAATCAAGTTCTCAGATATTCTCTCCCCTTCGATTATGTAAATCAAGTTCTCAGAAATCCACTTCCCCCTCGATTCCTAGATCAATTTATCTCTCCTCCTGTTAATGCGCACGTGCGAACTTCGCCCCAGTGTCATTACACCTGGACGAACAACAACAAAATCGACCTTGAAAATACAACAAAGTGAGAAAAATCCTGTTTTTTCATTCTCAGTGACAAAAACCATAAAAACATGCATAAATTATGTACTGTCGGCGTTAGACTCAATTATAGATGGCAGCAGTAGGGCCCTGTGGGAGTCGTTATGGCCTCCCTACTTGAACCAGGGCACTTCGCCTCAAAGAAGTTGTCGTAGAAACTCTGAAAAGGGCTCTTTCGATTGGGAATTGAAAGGGTTAGTACCCTTTTTAATTTTCAAAAGTGATGGAAGGCAACACGCCCACCATTTCCCCAAGAAATTCAATCAAAATTTTCGGAGAGCCATTTTGTTCAACGTAGTTTAAAAGTCTGGAAATAATGTCTTTGAGGATGAAACCCCCCCCCCAACCCAAAGCCCTCGGGGCAAGGGTTGTAAGTTATGCCCTGGGGACATTTAAGGTTTGCATAGAAAGGATGATCGTAGAAACTTCAAAAAGGTCTCATTCGATTGGAAATTGAAAGGGCTAGTGCCCTTTTTAATAGTCGAAAGTGGTCGGAGGGCAACTAACCCTGGGGTGTTTAACCCTGGGGGAAGGGGGGCTAGTAGCCCTCTAATAGATTTTCACTCTTTAAAAGGGCACTAGCCCTTTCGATTTCCAGTCGAATAAGCCCTTTTTTGAAGTTTCTACGACAAAACTTCCTATAGAAACCTCATATACCCCCAGGGTATAATTTACAACTCTTGCCCTGAGGGCTGTAGGGGTATTCTAATCCTGGAAGACATCATTTCCGGACCTTTCAATTACGTGTAACAAAATGGCTATCTCAAATTTTCCATTCGATGTGTTTAGGGAAATGGTGGGTGTGAGGGAGGGGATAGTTGCCCTCCAGTTACTCTTACAAAGGGCACTAGCTCTTTCAATTTCCAATCGAATGAGCTCTTTTTGAAGTTTTTACGACATCACGTTCTAAAAAACTATATGCCCCGAGGGCATAACTTACAACCCTAGCCTTGAGGGTTGTGGCGGGGTTGCCATCCTCAAAGACATAATTTCTAAAACTTTCAACTACGTTAAACAAAATAGCTATTTCAAAATTTTGATTGGATTTTTTTGGGGAAACGGTAGGCCTGAGAGGAGGGTTAGTTGCCCTTTAATCACTTTCGACTATTAAAAACGCCACTAGCGCTTTTAATTTTCAATCGAATGAGCCTTTTCTGAAGTTTCTACGACGCTTTCTATAAAATGTCCCCCCAGGGAATAACTTACAGCCCTTGCCCTGAGGGCTGTGGGGGTGAGTATCATCCTCAAAGACATAATTTCCGGACATTTCAAATACGTTGAACAGAATACCTATCTCAAAATTTTATTTGGACGTGTTTGGGGAAATGGTGGGTGTAAGCGAGGGGTTAGTTGCCCTCCAGTCACTTTCGACTATTAAAAAAGGCACCAGCACTTTCAATTTCAAATCGAATGAACCCTTTTTAAAGTTTCTACGACAACGCTTTCTATAACAACCTCAAATGTCCCCCGGGCATAACTTACAACCCTCGCCCTGAGTGCTGGGGGGGGGGGGAATTTCATCCTCAGAGACATAATTTTTAGAACTTTCAACTAAGTTGAACCAAATGGCTATCCCAAAATTTTGGTCGGAAGTATTTGTGGAAATAATGGGCGTGGAGGGGGGTTGATTCTCTCTCCAATTACTTTAGACTATTAGAAAGGGCAATAGTCCTCTCAATAGGTCTTTGAGGTCTATGAAAATAGGTCTTTGAGGATGACAGTCCCCCCAGACAGCCCCCCCTGGGGGCATATGAGGTTTTTATTGAAAGCATTGTCCTAGAAATTTCAAAAAGGGCTTATTCAATTGGAAAATAAAATTGCTAGTGTCCTTTTTAAAAGTTGAAAGTGATTGAATGGTAACTAATTCTTCCGCCCAGTATTTCTCCAAACACATTCAATCAAAATTTTTAGATAGGCATTCTGTTCAACGTAGTTGAAAGGTCTGGAAATTATGTCTTTGATGATGGCACTCCCCCTACAGCCCTAAGGGCAAGGGTTGCAACTTATACCCTGGGGCATATAGCGTGTTTATAGAAAAAAGGGGGTATATAAAGTGTATATGCCCTGGGGGCATATAAGTTTTTTTTCAGACAGCGTAGTCATAGAAACTTCAAAAAGGACTCCTTCGATCAAAAATTTAAAGGGTTAGAGAACTATTTAATAGTCGAAAGTGATTGGAGGGCAAAGAACTGCCCTCTCACGCCCACCATTTCCCCAAACACATCCAATCAAAATTTTGAGATAGCCATTTCGTTCAACGTTGTTTAAAGTTCTGGAAATTTGGTCTCTGAGGATGACATCTCCCCCCACAACCCTCAAGGCAAGGATTGTAAGTTATGCTCTGGTGGCAATGTTTTTATTCTTATAACTTTAATAAATCAAATAATATTAACATTTTGATTACTAAATATCAGTATATGTATATTAAACTGACAATGCACATTCATTTGTATTTTTTCAGTAAAGCGCATATTTTCCTTCTGGCGCTGAGAAGGCATAGGGGTTTTGCGCCCAACATATTTTAATTTCTGCTCGTTTTGAGTTTGATTCGGTAGTAGAGTGCTACATTCCATTTTGTGTACATTATTTTCCTTGCCGTGCTATTTGCGTACATTATGTTCCTTTTCAAGCAAAGTCATCAAACACGTTATATTTGGAGCCATGGACGAGATTGTTTAATGCAATAAGACTGGTTTATAAGGCAACACCCACTTTTTGGGGCCAATCACAGAGAGCAGAGGTTACTTCATATACGGTAACTTGATTAGTAATTGGATTCAATTGCAAGGAGTGATTTTCATTGCAGTTCATATTAGTTAGAGAATTGAATTCGGAGAGAATAGTTTTTTTGAGACGATATTAGTAAAGAAAATGAGTGGAACATTTACACTATTGGAGCTTGATGGTGGAGCCGGTAGCAGCAACGATACAAGGGCGGGAATACCAAACATGGCTGTGGAAATAACACGAGGATGTAGACTAAGCCTTGAATGGGACGATACGTACGCAAGATACGTGATATCATTGAGCCAATTTAAATTAGAGGAGTAATTATGTTTTGCTGCGAAACTGAACATTGCACATATGATTGACTTCAAGCTGCATTAGATGCACTAGTCAAATATATTGATGAAAACAAATTGAATCAGTTGTTATTATTGTTGTAATTATGCTCAATAAAACTGTTTCTAAATCAATGGTATTTTTCTTTCTATAGTAGATTAGCGTGTATTTTTAGAGTAAAAAAATCCTGGTTAGTCTAAAGTTAGCTGTGAGAGGGTTAGGACTCTAAAAAATGGATAGATTTCAGAAAGAGTAAATTATGGGGAATCTTGTGTTTATGGAAAAACATTTGATTCTAGATGATGACTTTCTAGAGTTATTTATTCAACGGAAGATATTTTCTCAGGGAATGCTTATCGATATAATGAAAACTGATTCTCCATCATTAAACTATTGCATGGAGCTTTTACGTTGTGGACCAACTGCATTTACACAAATTATTGACATATTCATCGCGACACAGAAAAATTGTGCTGTGAATATGCTTTTAAAAATCATTTATGAAATTTGGATCTTTTTTCATGAAATGTACGGTACTCTGGATGTAGCTACTCCTCTCTCTCTCTCTCTCTCTCTCTCTCTCTCTCTCTCTCTCTCTCTCTCTCTCTCTATCCCAGTCAATTTGTTTATTGTATCTCAGTTTCATTTTGGCAGTGAGAGTGTCAACACATGAAAAATGT
>NW_028297653.1:0-12447 GCF_049724085.1 Artemia sp. Qi Xiang Cuo
GTGTGTGTGTGTAAGTTTGTGTGTGTGTGTGTGTGTGTGTGTGTGTGTGTTTTTTTTTGTGCATTTGTGTGTGAGTTTTTTTTTTTTTGTGTTCATGTTTTATTTTTTTTTTGTGTGTGTGTGTGTGTGTTTTATTTTTTTTGTGTTTGTTAGTATTTTTGTGTGTGTGTAAGTTTTTGTGTGTGTGTGTGTGTGTGTGAGATTTTTTTGTGTGTGTGTTTGTGTGTGTAATTTTTTTTGTGATTGTTATTTTCTGCGTGCATGTTAGTTTTAGTGTGCTTGTGTTAGTTTGTGTGTGTGTGTGTGTGTGTAAGTTTTTGTGTGTGTGTGTAAGTTTCGTCATGTGTGTGTCAGTTTTGGTGTGTGTGTGTGTAAGTTTTCATGTGTGTGTATGTGTAAGTTTTTGTGTCTTCTAATGTGAATTTCAACCATTCAGGCTGGTGGACTAAGACCCCAATTCTGAGCTAGTGAATTTCCACCATTCTGGCTGGTGGACTAAGACCCTAATTCTGAGCAAGTGAATTTCCACCATTCAGGCTGGTGGACTGAGACCCCAATATTGAGCTAGTGGATTTCCACCATTCAGGCTGGTGGACTAAGACCCCAATTCTGAGCTAGTGAATTTCCACCGTTCAGGCTGGTGGACAGGGACCCTAATACTGAGCTGGTGGACTAAGACCCTAATATTTTTGCGTGTGGGTGTAAGTTTTTGTGTGTGTGTGTGTGTGTAAGTGTTTGTGTGTGTAAGTTTTTGTGTGTGTGTGTGTGTGTGTAAGTTTTTGCGTGTTTGTGTTAGTGTTTTTGTGTGTGTGTTTTAGTGTTTGTGTGTCTAAGCTTTTGTGTGTGTAAGTTTTGTCGTGTGTGTGTTAGTTTTAGTGTGTGTGTGTATTTGTTTTTGTGTGCTTTTATTTTTTAGTGTGCTTGTGTCTTTTTTTGTGTGTGTGTGTGTGTGTGTGTGTGTGTAAGTTTTTGTGTGTCTTAGCTTGTTCATTTGTTTATTTGTTTTTTTTGTGTGTTTGTGTATTTGTGTGTGTGTGTTTGTGTTTTTTTATTTTTATGTTTGTGTTTTTTTTTAAGTGTGTTTGTGTATGTTTGTGTGTGTGGGTGTGTGTTTTTGTGTGTGTGTGCGTTTTTTTGTGTGTGTTTGTGTGTAAGTTTTTGTGTTTGTAAGTTTTGGCGTGTGTGTGTATTTTGTCTTGTGTGGTATTTTTTTTTTTGTGTGTGTGTGTGTAATTTTTTTTTCTGTTTTGGTTTTGTTTTTTTTTGTGTTCATTTTGTTTTTTTTTTTTTTTTGGGATGGGTTTTTTTTTTTTGTGTGTTTTTGGTTTATTTTTTTTTTTTTTTTTTTTTTTATATTTTTTTTGGTGTTGTTTTTGTGTTTTTGTGTGCATTTTTTTTTTTGTGTGCTTTTTTGTTTGCGTTTTCTTGTTTTTTTTTTTGTGTGTGTGTGTGTGTGTGTGTGTGTAAGTTTGTGTGTGTGTGTGTGTGTGTGTAAGTTTGTGTGTGTGTGTGTGTGTAAGTTTTTTCGTGTGTGTTTAAGTTTTAATGTGTGTGTGTGTAAGTTTTCGTGTGAATGTGTAAGTTTTTGTGTTTGTGTTTGTTTTTGCGTGTGTGTGTGTAATTTTTTTGTTTGTGTGTGTGTGTGTGTGTGTAAGTTTTTGTGCGTGTGTGTGTGTGTGAGTTTTTTTTTGTCGTTTTGTTAGTTTTTGTGTGTGTGTGTGTGTGTGTGTGTGTGTGTGTATGTTTTTGTGTGTGTGTCAGTTTTTGTGTGTGTGTGTGTGTGAGTTTTTGTGTGTGTGTGTGTGTTAGTTTTGTGTGTGTGTGTAAGTTTTTGTGTGAATGTAAGTGTTTGTGTGTTTGTTAGTTTTCGTGTTCTTGTGTTAGTTTTTGTGTGTGTGTGTGTGTGTGTGTGTGTTTTAGTTTTTGTGT
This sequence comes from Artemia sp. Qi Xiang Cuo, assembly GCF_049724085.1. NCBI lineage: Eukaryota > Metazoa > Arthropoda > Branchiopoda > Anostraca > Artemiidae > Artemia > Artemia sp. Qi Xiang Cuo. The sequence continues at coordinate 1,930 of NW_028297653.1, forward strand.
GTGTAATTTTTGGTGTGTGTGTGTAAGTTTTCGTGTGTGTGTGTAAGTTTGTGTGTGTGTGTGTGTGTGTGTGTGTGTGTGTGTATTTTTTTTTTATTTTTTGGGTGAGTTTTTTTTTTGTGTTCATTTTTTTTTTTTTTTTTGCGGGTGTGTGTGTGTGTTTATGTTTTTTTTTGTTTTTATTTATGGGTGTGTGTGTGTGTGATTTTTCGTGTGTGTGTGTGTGTGTGTGTGAGTTTTGTGTGTGTGTGTGTGTGTGTGTAAGTTTTTGTGTTCATGTAAGTGTCTGCGTGATTTTTTGTTTTAGTGTGATTGTGTTAGTTTGTGTGTGTGTGTGTGTGTGTAAGTTTTTGTGTGTGTGTGTAAGTTTAGTAATGTGTGTGTAAGTTTTGGTGTGTGTGTGTAAGTTTTAATGTGTGTGTATGTGTAAGTTTTTGTGTCTTCTAATGTGAATTTCAACCATTCAGGCTGGTGGACTAAGACCCCAATTCTGAGCTAGTGAATTTCCGCCATTCGGGCTGGTGGACTAAGACCCTAATTCTGAGCAAGTGAATTTCCACCATTCAGGCTGGTGGACTGAGACCCCAATATTGAGCTAGTGGATTTCCACCATTCAGGCTGGTGGACTAAGACCCCAATTCTGAGCTAGTGAATTTCCACCGTTCAGGCTGGTGGACAGGGACCCTAATACTGAGCTGGTGGACTAAGACCCTAATTTTCCAACTCTTGCATTTCATGACAGAAATTCAAAATGAACAAGCCTGAAATAGCAAACTAGTCATCCCAAACTATTGGTTTCAGACATCAAACACCAATGACGGACTAAGAATCCTAGCTCTGAAAAGTTCAAATAGCAAACTACACATCCCAAATCGTAATTTTCTGACAACACACACCTATGAAAGGATATGAAACCTATCTAATAAAAGCCAGAAATAGCAAATTAACCATCTCAAATCACAAGTTTCAGACAGCACTCACCTATGAAAGTCTAAGAAATCCAGATCGGAAAAGTAAAAAAATAGCAACCCACACATCACAAATCATAGGTTTCAGACAACACATACCTATTAAAGACTAAGAAATCTAGCTTAGAAAATCCCGAAATAGTAATTTACATATCCCAAATCCTAGGTTTCAGACAACACTCACCTAAGAACGGATAAGAAATCTAGCTCTGAAAAGTCAAAAATAGCAAACTAGTCATCCCAAAATATAGGTTTCAGACAACAAACACCTATGAAAGGCTAAGAAATTCAGCTCAGAAAAGTCAAAATTAGCAATTCACACATCCCAAATCATAGGTTTCAGACAACACAGATCTATGAAAGACTAAGAAATCCCACTCAGAAAGGCCCGAAATAGTAATTTACAAATCCCTAATCATAGGTTTCAGACATCATTCACCTATGAAAGACTAAGAAACCTTAGCTCAGAAAAGCCTGAAATAGCGAAACTACTCACCCCAAACTAGAAGTTTCAGACAACAAACGCATATGACGGACTAAGAATCATAGCTCTAAAAAGTTCAAATAGCAAACTAGACATCCCAAATCATAAGTTTCAGACAACACACACCTATGAACGGCTAATAAATCTAGCTCATAAAAGACAAAAATAGAAAACCACTCATCCCAATCATAGGTTTCAGTCAACACACACCTAGTAAAGTATAATAAATTCAGCTCATAAAGGTCAAAAATAGCAAACTACGTATCTCAAATCATAGGTTTCAGTCAGCACACACTAACGAAAGACTAAGAAACCAAGCTCAGACAAGTCGAAAATAGCAAACTACTCACCCCAAAATATAGGTTTCAGACAACAGTCACCTACGAAATACTAGAAAACCTTAGCTCAGAAAAGACTGAAATAGCAAACTACACGTCCCAAATCATAATTTTCTGACAACACATACCTATGAAAGGCTAAGAAACCTAGCTCAGAAAAGTCGAAAATAGCAAACTACACATCCCAAATCATAGGTTTCAGACATCACACACCTATGAAAGACTAAGAAATCCAACTCAGAAAAGCCCGAAATAGTAATTTACATATCCCAAATCATAAGTTTCAGACAGCATTCACCTACGAAATACTAAGAAACCTTAGCTCAGAAAAGTTTGAAATAGCCAACTACTCATCCCAAACTCGAAGTTTCAGACAACAAACACCTATGAGTGACTAAGAATCCTAGCTATGAAAAGTCCAAAAAGCAAACTATACCTCCCAAATCATAATTTTCTGAAAGGACACACTTATGAAAGGCTAAGAAATCCAGCTCAGAAAAGTCAGAAATAGCAAATTAACCATCCCATATCATAGGTTTCAGTCAATAGACACCTACGAATGGCTAAGAAATCCTGCTCAGAAAAGTCAAAAAATAGCAACCCACACATCCCAAATCATAGGTTTCAGACATCACACACCTATGAAAGACTAAGAAATCCAACTCAGAAAAGCCCGAAATAGTAATTTACATATCCCAAATCATAAGTTTCAGACAGCATTCACTTACGAAATACTAAGAAATCTAACTCAGAAAAGCCCGAAATAGTAATTTACATATCCCAAATCATAGGTTTCAGACAGCATTCACCTACGAAATACTAAGAAACCTTAGCTCAGAAAAGTCTGAAATAGCCAATTACTCATCCCAAACTCAAAGTTTCAGACAACAAACACCTATGAGTGGCTAAGAAATCCTAGCTCTGAAAAGTCCAAAAAGCAAACTATACCTCCCAAATCATAATTTTCTGAAAGGACACACCTATGAAAGACTAAGAAATCTAGCTCAGAAAAGTCAAAAAATATCAACCCACACACCCCCAAATCATAGGTTTCAGACAACACACACCTACGAAAGACTAAGAAATCCGGATATGAAAAGTCAGAAATAGCAACCCACACATCCCAAATCATAGGTTTCAGACACCACAGACCTATGAACGGCTAAGAAAACTAGCTCAGAAAAGTCAGAAATAGCAAATTACATATCCCAAATCATAGGTTTCAGACAACAAACACCTATAAAAGGCTAAGAAATCCAGCTCAGAAAAGTCAAAAGTAGCAATCCATCCACCCCAAACTATAGGTTTCAGACAACAAACACCTATGAAAGGCTAAGAAAACCAGCTCAGAAAAGTCAAAAGTAGCAATCCACCCATCCCAAATCATAGGTTTCATAGTGGGAGCTCGGGGGGGCCTTTGAGGACCGGAGGATGGCCTTTGGGGCACAGGGAGGGCCTTTGGGTGCCTGAGGGACATTTGGGGACCGGTGGAGGGCCTTTGTGACCCCGTTGGTCCTTTGGGTGCACCGGGGGGCCTTTGTGGACCTGGGGAGGGCCTGTGGGGCAGGTGGGGTCCGGTGGAGGGACATTGGGACCCCGGTGGGCCGTTGGGAGCTCGTTGGGCCTTTGGGGACCGGAGGAGGGCCTTTGGGGGCACAGGGAGGGCCTTTGGGTAACTGAGGGACATTTGGGGACCCGTGGAGGGCCTTTGTGACCACGTTGGTCCTTTGGGAGCCCTGGGGGTCGTTAGCGGACCAGGGGAGGGCCTTGGGGGCAGTTGGGGTCCGGTGGAGGGCCGTTGGGACCCCGTTGGTCCTTTGGGAGCTCGATGGGCCTTTGGGGACCGGAGGAGGGCCTTTGGGGGCACAGGGAGGGCCTTTGGAGCACAGGGATGGTCTTCGGGGGTCCGGGGGGGGGACAGTTGGGAGCCTGGGGGGGGGGGGGGGGGGGTGGGGGGCGGGGGGGGGCGTGTGGGGGGGCGGGTGGCCCTTGGGGTGTTGGGGGGGCGTTGCGGACCGGGGGCTTCCTTCGGGGTTGGGGTAGGAGGATTGGAACCCTTTGGGGTTGGGTTAGAGGACCTCACAACACTGTTCAAATGAAACATGTGTATTATAACGACCACACTCAAAACCTCCTCCAAAATCTCTTCAAAATCTTCTTTTAAAATGTCTCTATCTGTTTCGCCGAAATAGTTCCATAACCTGTCTAAAACGGTTTCGCCCAAATAATCACTGAACGTAAATTCAGCGTGTTCCTTTGTTATTGGCATCTCTGTGCTAACGCATTTCAAATTAATATGAAACCTTCTCGCGCGCTAAAACAATTCATCGCTAAGATGTTTCTTGCCTAATTGTTTCCATGGCCTGTGGTTATTAATATCCTTTGGAGTTCGACCAGTAGAACTGTTCCCGAGGCAAAGACATTAATGATTTTGGATCTATTCCTGGAAAAATGTTTCTAGGTGAAAATTTTTAAAGTCTGACAGATGATGTCATTGATTGATTGATCTGACAAGAAAGGACAATTAATTTGTTGTTTCTAAGGGGAATTATTGATTCACAATAGGTGAATTGAGGTCGACAGCACAGGTGTTCTGACTCGTGACAGCACCACGTGGTTTATGGTTTTCCAAGTGAGAAAGTTCATGTTTTTCAAATTCTCACTGACAAAAACCAAAAAAAATCCATAATTTGATGTTGACATCCGAGAAAAACATCAAATAAATCGAACAACACACATATCCATCCATGAAAACAAACATAAATGTGACAAAATTCATGGTTTTTCAAGTGAGAAAAATTCTGTTTTTTCATTCTCACTGACCCCATTACGCAATCATTCTCCCTAGGGAGGCTATGCCCTTATTAGGACCATAAACCACGTGGTGATCGTGGGAGTTTTAAAAAAAAGTGTCCGGATCGGGATTCGAAGGGGTATTGTAATCGTGGGAGTTATAGGGTCACTTCTACTTTCAAATCTGTTTCTTGCTTTCAGTTGAAACGCTCTTTTTTTATTTAACTTCTGATTGTTTTCCAAATCATACCCAGGCCTAACCAAGGTATAATTTGAGGTACCTGTCCCTTAACTCCCTGATTAAGTGCTTTTAAAGTGTGCAAATCAATAACTGCAAGTGTATTAGTATCGTCCTACGTTTAAATTTTTAATTTCAATTTTGGATAAAATTTGAATATAGGCTACTTAAAAAATTGGCGATGAATAGTAATTTTGGTAAGAAGTCCTTGTTAATATTACTACAAAATAATTTCGGTTGGAAGAACAGAAGTATTATTATTTGTGTGGATGGAAATTCTGTGAGAATTTTGATCTTCTACATAACTGAAGCCATCACAACCTCTAAAATAGGATTTTCTAATCGGTAAATACAATATCTAGATTTGTTTAAATACATTCAAGTACTTCATAGAACTAGAAAAAGAAAATAACTCCATTTAAAATTGCTGAAAACTAACTTCCTTGCAGTATTTGCAACCCCAAAGAAATTTCCTGGCGGGGCTGATGATGAACTGCCTTGCTATCCACCTCTGTGCTGGTAGAAATGGGAATGTAACATTTTTGCTGTACAGCGAAACAATTTAATTAATTCCTACTCCTCCTACCTCTTTCAACATTTGTCTGAAGCCTCGTGAAGAGTAAGCAGTTTGTCCATTAAAATGTTCTTTTTTAGGAATCTACCCTACCCCCGCCTAAACCATGACTCACCCCCTCATTATAACTGATCCGCAATTACAGATCGCCAAACGCGTAGCCTAATTGTATTACAAATAAAGCAAATCAACTTGGTTGAATCCTGTACTGCTACCGTGTGGCATTGCTTCTTTTACAACTGGAAAGCCTAAAACATAGTTATTCATACTATTAAATCAATTAGCTTCTCAGAATTTGAAATTGATTGCGAATTCATCCTCTTTGGGGTAAAGTTGTAGTTTTGTGCCCTAAAACAGCAAGAAAACAAAACTTTCCCCTGGTCCAATCTGATGTATGGTCACTTAAAAAGGAGCTTTTAATTTACGCTTGAAAGAGCTCCCTTCCAATTATTTTGGACCTTTGGTTTGATACAATCTCCCCTGGAAAAAAAAAGTATGCATCGACGATGTTTCTTTTGGAAAAAAAAAGCGAAATTCCACATTTTGAAGATTGGAGCTTGAAACCTCTACGGTAGGGTTCTCGCTTGCTTTTTTTTCGGGGGGGGGGGCTCCTTTTTTCAAAAATCAGGCCAATTTTATCTGATTGCTTGTTTTGGGTGGGTAACAATAAACTGAAAGAATTCTAAATATTTAGAATTAGCATAAAAAGCCATTACTGCCAGTGTAGCAATTGTCACGAGAATTAAATTTATAGTTTTGATTAATATTGGTCCAAGCCAATCTTTACATGCAGTTTTTTTTTTCATAAACTGTTCGACAAGATTATCTCATGAAGAATTTTTTTTTTTAAATTGTTCATTTTTTATTTTTTTTTAGTTGAATAGGATAATGAAAAGAAAGAGGGTCAATTTTACAGCCGAATAGTAAGTTCGAATTTATTTTTTATTTCTATATTCTATTTTCTTTTTCTTAATGTATGAATGCATAACGGATTTAAGTTCGAGGGGAAGAATTGTCCTGTTATGAAAGAGATATATTTTAGATGGCCGTTATAAAATCAAAAAGTGGTATCTGTGCAGGCAGGATGATTTTTGAGTATCTCTACTCTTTGTGTAAAGTATTCTAAGGCGTAAGAAATTGTACAAAGACAAGTCTACAACTGTTATAAACTACGAGAGTAATCTTTCTGTAATTTTTGTTTAAGTTTGATTTTATTTTAAAATTAAATACATAATAATTAAATATATTATTGATTAAACAAATTGATCCTTTTGCCAGGAATCCTTGCGGTTTAAAATTAATTGTATTTTGTTTCATTTTGCAGGCAATTTAGTTGCTCTTTTTATTTGAGAGTTCTTTTCTAAAATTATTTAAAAATACGCGTATTCCTACCAAAAACAAATTCCTGAAATATATTCCATGTCACGCAGCCACCACTGATATTTTTTCGTTTGCCCCCCTCCCCCCAAAAAAAAAATTCTGCCGGCGCTCTTGTATTTAACACAGCACGTTTGTGAACTAACTTGGCCAAGTTCTTCTTTAATTGCCTTTCTTTTCTTTCAAAATCTTTGACAGCAACCTAATTTGGCGGAGCATTACCATTTGCATAATATGTTGAAATATTCACTTATCATGCCAGCCGATACAAGTTGAAACCCTGACTGTTTATCACCTGAAGACTGGTATTTATGCCCGCCTAGTTGTTACTAGTTGTTAAGTTGTTACTGATGGTAACAACTTTTAGTAGAAACAAATAAACTTATGGAAATGCCTTTTTTGAATTAATTGGGAAAAAAACACTAAAAACCAAGTTGTTCTTTTCAAAATTCTCTACAAGTCCATGTTAATTTTATTATACTTGTGATTTGCCGTTCTTTTGGACAAGTTGAAATAGAATTGGCACGAAAAAACCTAATTTAGGAAGCCCAGAAAAAAAATTTAAAAAAAAATACCAAACTCAGATTATGTTGCTAGATCAGGGGAACAGATAGAAACCAAAATTGATCCCTTTATGCGTCTGGTGTCGCCAGACAAGCTAAAAATATTTAACATGGAAGAGATAGCCGGGAATTTTTCTTTTCAGTTTCCCCTTAAATAGTTACGTTTATCAAAATACTTCAACTGTTCATATTTTTTTTTCCCCATGTGCAATAACCTATTATGAACCTTTAAAAACAATGCTACTTTGTATTTCCAGAAAAAGTAGTAAAGGTAGTAAAGGAGTCAGTGTAAAGGTGTCAATCGGAAGGGGAGGGAATACTCTTCCAGGGGTGCCCGCAGAAAATTTTCCAGGGTGGGGGGAGATACCAGAAGACAAATAATTAATAATTAATCAACAAATAATTTTGAAGAAATTACAAATAAATGGCTTAAATTGAATAGTAAAATTAATTGTAATTAGTAAAAATGCTAGTAAAATAGTAACCATTCTTTTTTTTAAGTAAAACCCTTGGTTTTTCTATACCGGTATAGAATCACAATTTCTTGCCACTCACTGTTTGAAATATGATGAATCTAAAGGTATCATAATCAGTCTGGTGGTCGGCGTTTACCCCCACCCCCTCCCCTCCTGCGATTACCCCCTTGGAAAATACCCCCCGTGGAAAATATCCTCCGCGGAAAACACACCCCGGAAAATACCCCCCCCCCCCCCACGGAAAATACCACCTCCGTGAAAAAAAAGGCTTTCCAAATTTGTGAATTTTATTTGAGTTTTATTTTTTAAATTTCCGTTGGGGGAAGGAATTTTAGTACTTGTGTATTATGCGCCACTCACTCAAGTCTGCGCTGTGTAAAATTCAAGAAAACGCCGGTTTTTTCGTTAGTTTCTTCGTTACTTTATAAATAAATTTGGGCTATAGATTTGCACATTAGGGGGGGGGGGGTGAAGAATAGTGGGACAAAAATATATGGGAAAATTTAATTTGACCTAAAAATTTGCATATCTGAGAAAATTTGGCTGATTTTAGAAAAAAAGGGAAAGACCCCCTAAAAGCTATAGAACCTTAATGAAAATCACACCATCAGATTCAGCGTATCAGAGAACCCTACTGTGAATGTTTCGAGCTCCTGTCGAGTTCCAGTCCACAAGACATTATAGGATTATAATTCAACGGAATCAAAACCAAAATATTTACTTGGATGGCACGAAAACTTAAGCATCCGGAAATAAGTAGATTTGATATTTGGGAGTAGAATACTCCCAAAATAAGTATTCTAATACCAAAATAAGTAGAAGTGGAAACACTGGCTACATTACAGAAACACTTCTAAGATCTGCGATGCAACGTGTGTAAACTATACTAAACTTTTCTTCGGGTCGGTATTATACTCCCTCCCCTAGGGCGGATGGGCCTTATAAGATACATACTTAAAAACCGTCCTTGCTTGTGGATGAATAAAAAGTTTTGAATAAAAATAATTCAGTTGGAACCGTCAGACACTAACAAACACCACAAGATTTTTTCCTTCACCAAGCACATAAACTTCAATACTACCCGAGTTAGTTTTATTTCATTCCATAAAATCCGAAAAATTTCACTATGTCAAATTCAGTACTGTGTGAAAGTTGTTAGGTGACTCATGAAGGGGCAAAGTAATATAGTATTTGTCTTTTTGTATATAGCTTTAATTGGCTTTTAAATACAGATTATTATTATTATTATTATACCATTTGATAGCTCTCGTTCTCTTGTTTCTGGCTATGCAGATAATTTCTCGTTTCAAAAAGGAGCTATAGGCAAAAATCTTCGTGTGCCTTATAAGAGCCACCAGCCACCAAAGGGTTAAAATACTTAAGAAGATCTTATTAAAAGCAAATTTAAATGAGGATTTTAGTTGCTTTTTATACAATTGCCTACTTCAGACAAGTCCTAAACACAAAATCATGCCCCCATTGTATGGTTTTACTTAAGATTAATTAAAAAAACTTTTTCAACAAAATAAGTTTTTCAAAGAAAAGTAAAGAACTTCATTAAACAAAAAATGATCAAAAATAATATCAAATAATCTACCAAGCGTGAAACTACCACGAATCAGCATCGATAAATAAATGAAACCCAAAACGAGCAGAAATTACAATAAATAACCGAGTCAAACTCAAAACGAGCAGAAATTCAACATAAGTTGGGCTCAAAACCCCTATGTCTTCCTAAGGCCAGGATCTAATTTGCACTTTACTGAAAAAAATACAAATGAATGTGCGTTGTCAGTTTAATATACATTTACTGATATTTATCAATCAAAATCTTAACATTATTTGATTTATGTTATAAAAGTATAAACATTTATATTGTTTTCAGTAAAGTGCAAATTGTTTTCTGGCCTTTGGGAAGGCGAAGGGGTTTTGAGCCCAACTTATGTTAATTTCTGCTCGTTTTGAGTTTGACTCGGTTATTTATTGTAATTTCTGCTCGTTTTTGGGTTTCATTTATTTATTGATGCTGATTTGTGGTAGCTTCTCGCGTGGTAAATTTTTTTATTTTATTTTTGCTCATTTTTTGTTCAATCGAGTTTCTTTACTTTTCTTTGAAAAACTTATTTTCGGGAAAAAGTTTTTTTAATTAATTTCTTTTCTTTTTATATTGACATTGTATTTTCAGGGAAAAAGAAAATAATACTTTAAATCTTTTCTTTTTTTTAAGAATTTATAGTTTGGCCTGCTATTTGTATGCTGGAGAAAAATTTACAGCAAGTTTTAACAACATACACCCTCTTAAAAATCTAGACACAAATAGTAGTGTTTAATTTAGTTTCATACCTCATCTAGTTGACCTGAAATGGAAAATTTGATACCATTCGCAAAAAATCTGTTTACTTTATTTGATAGCTTGGATACACTTACGCTATTTTGATTTGGTTAAATTTCAAGAGCAGAAGCAGCCCCAAAAGTTTGAACATAATACCTTCAGTCCTTCTTGGGATACTGCTGAGATACCTTATTGGGAATTAGCATTAACAAAGTGCATTTTGATTTAATCTTATGGCAACATTTAGTTTTAAAATTAAAGTCAAATGGGAGGGTGGGCGTGGGAAGGGGATTAGTTTCTTTCCAATCACTTTCGACTATTAAAAAGGGCATCAGTCCTTTCTATTTTCAATCGAATGAGCCCTTTTCGAAAATC
>NW_028297654.1:0-12441 GCF_049724085.1 Artemia sp. Qi Xiang Cuo
AGTGGTCAAGTCTAACTGATGATTCACTTTTCAGGACTGGAATTTCACATATATCCTTGGGCCCAACAATAGGCCAAACGAAATTGGCCAAATCATATTCAGCCATACAATCTAGATTGTCATTTATTGTGTTAATGGCAGCAGCTTTAGCCCTCCTCTTGATAGGCTTCATACAATATTTTGTCATATTCCATAGCAGTGTCTATAGGGAGACGAGGTTTTCAAAGCTTATAAAAAAAGAGCCAGCCTCAATAATTTCTTCTCGATCTATTCCACTAGAAAAGGCGTCTAGTAGAAAAAATAGTCCTGTATTGACGACCACCTTCAATATTCCATTTTCTGTAATATAAGTACCTTGGAAATCGTCCGTCATTCTTGATGGTACAGCACCTGAGTAAGTAAAAATATCCAATGGTGAATGTCCGTAAATATCAATTTATTATTTCACTTATTGCGAAACTGTCCACTGTAATTTATTCCAAACTTAATCCGGCTTAAAAGCAAAACAGATGTTTATATTTCAGATGCCAAACAATAACTGCTTAAATGACGATAGCTTCATATAAACATTAGTTAAACAAAAGTTATGCGGTTCAAAAAAAAAAAAAGACGTTGCTGTCCTAAAAGAATGTCCTCAAACAACTACGAATTCATTTTTCATGTTTTACGGTAATAAACTATTTTTATTAAATATTAAAACACAAAAAAAATAAGATTCTGTCCCTAACGCCTGGCATCCTACCACTTCGACTGCAGTTGTCCTATGTGACTTTAATAAAAGTTTTTTTTTAAATATTAAATGGGATTTATAAATTTCATTTCCCCTTAAAATGGGTCCTTTTAAAATTTTATAATATAACTTATTAAATTATAATTACCTTTTTATAAAAAAAAAAAAAAAAAACATTGTGCCCAATTTGGTCTTTAAAAATGCCGGGATATTTAAATGCATATTTTCTAGGCCCCCCAAAAGTAAAAATATTTATACGGTTTTTTTTTAATTTTATTGCTATTTGCAGCGATGGCTCGTTGTCATATTGGATATTAATAAGATGTAAGTTTTCTTTTGGTTCAATTAGTTTGTGTTTTTTCCTTTCATTTACATGTTCTGTTTCATTAAATTCAGGTGCTTTTTTTCATAATTTTTTGCGTTGATAAGAGCTTCTGGAAGTGAAGTTAGAAAATTCAGATCATTCTTATTATTTAAAGATTTTTTTTTGTTTTTCCACTGTTTTATTTAAAATATTATATCCATTTTTATATATTTTCATTTGGTTTATCTATAAAAGGAAAGGCATTGTGATCTTAGAAAATGATTAGTCTTAAAAGCCAAGAAAAAAAGTTGCAATAACACAAAAAAGAAGGTCCCAAACAGAAAAACTTTTTAAATAATTCTAGCCCCAAACCCCAAAACCTTTTTAATACTTCAATAAAAAAAAATCATAAAAATATTCATACTAGTCAATCTTGTAATTTAGCAAGAACTGTACACACATACCGACATATAACTACACTAAACACACATACACAAAAACTACTACTACTACTAACAACAACTCCCGCAGCACCAAGCCTCCCCTTTTCAAAGCCTCCCCTTTTACACCCACCCATGAAGTTCCCATTTCCTTTAAATCTTTCTTTATCGACGTCCTCTTTCGACGTCCTGCCATCCCAGACGGGGACGACCTGCTTTCCGTTTAGCCCTAGACGGTTGGCCGAAAAGAACATTTTCGACAATCAGTCATCCTTCATCCGCACAACATGCCCTAGCCACCTCAACCTTTCTTTCATATAACCCTAGAGAGTGGTATTGAGCCACATTCTTCGTATAGCCTATTGTTTGAAATACGTTAAGTCAGCAGTGTACCCAGAACAATCATTAAGAATTTTCTCTGGGAAAAATCTACAAAATCTTCGTCTGCTTTTCGGAGAGTCGGAGATACACAAAAAAAAAACAGAACAATTATATAGATGCACATAAAAAAAGAAAGAAAAACAACAACATAAAGCAGTAAAAGCTATCAAACATTGAGAAAATAAATGTTCAAAAACAAACAGAACTGGTAAAAGAGTAAAATTCTCATTATGACACTAACAGATTACGATGATTTACATATATCTCCTGGAGTTATGATAGCAGTGTTGCCACTCTGGCCTGAAAGAATTTACTAAATTGGAGAGGAAAAATTTACTAAATCGCCTTTTTTTTACTAAATGCTAAAAAAATTTTTAGCACGCGCACCATCAAGCATCAATTTTTACTACAGGAGGATAATCATTAGGATTTTCACAATCTTTTTCCTTTTTTCTTTTTTTCTCTTCCATCTTTTCTTTGTCTTTTCCTCTTTTCTTTCGTTTTCATAGCATGATTGAAAATTCCAGAAAACTATCAGTTCAAAAATCTTCTTTTTTTTGGATTATTCAGATGCACTACTAGATAGGCTTGATATTCCAGATGCAGTGTATGCAAGACATCATACAATAGTCTGGAATCTTGGATTCTGGAAATTCTGCTGGCAAATCCCGGCTTTAAATTTATCAATGGTCTTCAGGTCATAAAATTCAGATATACTGAAAAAATCTGAGAGTCTGGGAAAATTTTCTGAAAGCAAATTAAGCCGGCATACCAGTCCTAATTTTAAATAGTTTTCCTTTCAAAGCGAGTATCAAGAAGAAGCCGAGAGAAAAGTAGTGATTTTTAAGCACTAGGGGTGACGAGAAATCGCAAAAATTGCGAAATCGCAAAAATCGTGAAATCGCAAAAATCGTGCAATCGCAAAAATAGTAGCAATAATATCTAGCATAATCGAAATCAGATTTTGTAATGAATGGACCCTAATTTTCCCCCCTGAATCCATGGAACATAACAAAAGTTTTATTTGCTATAAATCATGACTTTTTGCTAGATTTTTCTGAAAGATAACCAGACAACCTAAAAGTACATACTTTCGACACATTTGATAATAAACATGATTATTAGGGCGAAATGAATTTAAGAGTAGATGATGAGGCCTATACGAGGACAATAGTGTACATAGTATCGCTTTTTTGTTATTACACGTGGAAGCGAAAAGAAAAGAAGAAGGAAGATTATGAAATAATAATCGTGTGGAAACAGAATGGAAAAGGATAAGGATTATGAAGTGTAAGGAAATTGAGGACGTGTTCGGTATAAAGTAGAAGGGAATAGTTATTGTGACTTGGTGGGCAAGGATGTGCTGCTAAAAAAGGGGAAAAATAATAATAATAAAAGGTGGGTTGTGAAAAAAAATAGGGTTTAAGGATTTAAGATTTTACATTTGTATGATTTTTGTTTTTTAATTTTGTGGTAAGGATCTAGGTATAAGATTAGAAAAAGGAGTTCTTAATTTTGCTTTAAAAAAAAATAAAGTAAAAAAAGGCGATGTATGAAAAATCATTAAATGTAAATTAAAGCTAGCTTGCAATATATTATGAAAAGACAAGAGAAAGCAAAATTAATATGTTTACTAAATTCTGATTATATGGTAAGAGCTTTTAAGTGTTTCTGTCAAAATACAAAAACAACAAATTCTAAAAAATCCGCTTCCAAATACTCAAATCTTTTTATCCATCAGAAGGTTAAATATGAGCATTAAAAAGAAATACATACTTGTACACAGGATAGGGTGAACTTTCCATCCCCAGAAATGTAACCTGTTACAAAAACCCAATAAGATGCAAACGGGTTCTGATGTAACCATCCTGTACAAAATGCACTAAGATAAAAAATACTGCTACTGCTAATAACAACTAACTACAGCGCCATGCCACTTAAGGCCAACGGAGCTGCATACGGAGCAACCTTCCAAGACCTTCCAATTTCCCTTAAATCCTTTCTTACAAACTCTTCCCTTCACATTGAGGAACGATCTGCTTTTTCGTTTAGCCCTAGACGGTTGACCGACGAGGACGATCTTTGGCAACCTTTCAGTCAGGAAATCAAACGGTCAGTCAAGCGAGTACCAAAATCTATCCGTGGACAATTCCTCTGGAAGACATCTTACCAACCACAATAGAGCATCTTTATCGGCATAAAGTAAAAACATTTTCAACGATATAAGTATAAAATCTAAATAACGTCTCAAAAAGCCTGCTTGGCCGGATTTTTATCTAGGAAACAGTTCACTTGGCTGTGTCTTAGTTTAGAATACAACTCACTTTCCGGCTCTTTGCCTAAGAAATCAGCTTCATTGGCTCTTGTTTAGAAAAAATTCCACTTCACGGAATATTTGTCCTAGCTTTCTCCTAGGTTTGTCTGCTACCATCAATAGCTCAAAATTTTGATTAACTAGGGTTAGAACTCGAGACTTTACAGGATGAGAACTCGAAAGAAACTTTCCAGGAACCGTTGAATACTAACCTAAAGAGTTTAAAGTTTGACAAAAGTGGAAGATGGATGGAATAATTTTAGGAAAACAATTTTTGAAGTTGTTGATGGTGTCTTAGGAAAGAAAGTTAGGACCGCAGCCAGGAATATTAGTAAAAAAGCTTTATGTTTGATAGACAGGAGAAGAGGCTTGTACAAGAATTATCTGAGTGATAGAGCATATGAAAACGAAAGGAATGTAAAGGAAGTGGAGAAAGTGGAAAAAAGTTTGGAAGAATAGGAAGATAAGTCTGCAAACCAAATTTAGAATATTGGAAGCTAGAGTGATGACAGTGGTCATAAATGACTCTGAAGCATTGACGCTCCGAAAAGTGGATGAAGATTTGCTTGATGTTTTCCAGAGAAATTGCTTACGGATTGTTCTGGGTACCTGGCTGACTGAAAGTATTTCACACTAAAGGTTGTACGAAAAGTGTGGTTCAACCCGCTTTGTAGGACTATAATGAGAGAAAGGTTGAGATGGCTAGGGCACGTTCGGCAGATGAAGGATGACAGATTGCCAAAGATTTTCCTTTTAGGCCAAACGTCTAGAGCTAAACGGAAAGCAGTTCGTCCGCGGTCAGGTTAGTAGGATTTCATAAAGAAAGATTTAAAGGAAATGGGAACTTCCTGAGAGGGTGTAAAGAGGGAGACTTTGAATAGATTTGGATGGAGGAGGAACGTGCGTAGCTGTGTTGGCCCCAGGCGGCTCGGTGCTGCGGTGAATTGTTAGCAGTAGTAGTAATAGCATTCTTAATATGATTTTTGTTTTAAGGTGCTTGATTAAAGACCGAAAATAAAATTCGCCTTTATTCTTTATACAAAGAAAATAATTTTCGAAGTTTTCCTACCTAAAACCCAGAAAAGAAAATTGTTATGAACAAAAAAGAAAAAGACTAAATTTTACCTTGTAAAGTCTGGTTTCCAGTTCCCCGCCAGAATCATTATCCTGAGTAGTCAGCACATATCGATCACACTTTCCAACATCCTGCGGGGATCCAAGCTCTGTGACTGATTTTCTTTTGCGCATCAAGGGTTGAAAAACAGTTCCTAATGGCACAGAAACACCTGGCTACCTATGATCAAGCCACTTTTCACCGCCGGCAGACTTGGACCGACGCTGTCGGAAATTCTCATTGCGATCCTTAAAAATCCAAAAAATTGTCAAAGTAAATCCTCCAACAAAAAACTATACACTTTGTCTTTGTTTTAATAGCACAGTACACAGTTTTCACAATAACACACTTTGTTATAACACAGTACACAGCGAATATAAAACAAACAAATGTCCAGTGAAAGTGGTACATATGCACTGTGGTGGATACTTTGGCATAGTGTACCATAGCATATTCAGTACCAGAAGAAGTTAACATATGAATAAAGAGTCAAAAGGGGAGGGGCAGGACCTTTGAAAAAAAGATGTTTAGACAAGCAGAGTAGCAATATTATAATTATATAAGGACCGTACTTCCGTTTTTACTCATATTTGGATTTTTTCCCTTAGTAGAAGTTAAGACTACCGAAATTAATTTAAAACAGGAGTTAAAAAATAATTTTTTAAATTTAGTTTTTTTAAAGTTAAAAAACCAATATAATTGGTCATTCAGAAATTTCTGTCTTATGATCTGATTGAATAATAATTACGGTGTTTTTTTTTTTTCTGCGATCAACTTTCCCAAGTTCAAAACAAACAAATAAATAAATATATACATAAATAAATAAATAAATATATATATATATATATATATATATATATATATATATATATATATATATATATATATATATATATACCCCTGTGTGTGCCGAGTGGCACACAAAGGAGTCTCCGCGCCCCAAGAAGGCAAGAATGGCGAAGTCAAAGGGGAAGACCATGTTAATTGTCTGTTTGACAACCGTGGGGTGGTACACAGCAAGTTTGTGCCTCAAGGACAAACTGTCAACGATGCTTTCTACTCAGACATCCTTGCGTGACTGCACCAAAACGTGAAGAGGATACGACCAGAGATTGCTGATTGATGGAGGCTCCACCATGATAACGATCCGAGTTACACCGCCTTCCATGTGACGTTGTACCTGGTCCGGATAGTTGTTTCAACTTTACCACAGCCTCCGTATAGCCCTGATTTGAGCCCGGTAGATTTTTTTCTCTTCCCCAAATTGAAAACTTCCCTTTTGATGACGCCGTTTGATGACGTTGCCGCCATCCAGAAGGCCGTAACCACCTCTTTAAAAGGCAATTTGGAAGCTGACTTCGAGGGAGCCTACAAATCATGGAAATCACGCTGGCAACGGTGCGTCGACGCCTAAGGGAACTATTTTGAAGTTCGACTCCCTTGTCTGCTAGGAAGAGTTTCTTCCTGCTTCAACAAGGGGTGTAGGAATGTGCCACATTAGGGCAGTCGCTGGCATTCACTCTTGGAGTTAAATCCCTCCGCAGATTCCTCTTTAAGTACCTAAGGAGCCAGAGCTCAGGGATAGAAGAATCCATGTCTGAAAATGAGATTTCCAAGTCAGATTCTGAACAAAACTGAGGTAATCCAGCTAACGGACCATTGTTATATAATCTTTCAACCCTTACAATTCGGGAAGGAGTTAAGATACGACCTTGAAAACATCTTTCCCGTCCCTATTTTCGATGTAGATCCATATATACATGATGTATATACAAACCTGACAAAAATATGACGAATCAATGTTTCGAAGAATGGGAAGGAGTAGGATGCGAGAAGGTAGTGATAGGAAGAAAGAAACAATAGGAGGAGTATAGAAAGAAGAAAGGGGGAGTATAAGCCATAAATCTAAATTGGCGTGATCAGTCTATTCTTGAAAGTTTCCTTTGCCTAGTACACTCACTTTTCATATTTACGATAATTCAGTTAGAGTAAGTCGTCATTCTAAATTAATTCCAGTAAATTTGGACTTTATATTTATTCTAACAGTGCATTTTCTTTTTTTTCAAAAATATGTGATCAGTCCTTATCCAACCAGGGCTACAGCAGTTGCCGCAACCTATTTAAGAATAAACCACTACGAGTTAAGGATTGCATTTTACGGCGGGTCCATACACTCTGTGGAGGTTCATATTTCAGAGGCCCGTTTTTTCTTTATTATTATTATTTATTACTATTAAACAAACTATATATTTTATTATTAACCAAAAGAATTTCATGACTAACACTGTCGAAGGTATAGGCTCCATAGAACTGAATAAAAATAAACTCGTTGACGATGATCAGCTGCACAAACGGTTTACCTATTTTAATGACCAGAATCCTCCACAGACAGCACTGGCTTATAAGTAACGACAGGAAGCCTTACGATTAATATATTGATTATTAAGGCTGTGTTATAATTACATTAGACGCAGCAAAATTTTGCCGTTCACAAACTGATTCTTCCAATGCCTTAAAGTTCTAAAGCTTCAAGACGGCTTTAACTCATCACTCAGAGCCGTTTAAAGGGAGGGGTGATAAACAGGACAAGCTGCCGTGGCTGGAGATTGCCCATTTTGATCAGATTTTTTGATCAATTTTTTGAAGCAGTATTACACTTTAAAAGATTTGGTCTTCAAAACAGTAGATAATTTGGAAAAGAAACAAGTAATTAAAAAGAAAAAACCGAAAAAAAAACTTGACAAAATAGGAAACTATTAAAAAGACAAACTTACTGAATTCTTATCTAAATTTAGCTTTCACTGTCAAGACAGTCAAAATAACTTTCTTGTTATCGAAAAGACGAGGAATAAGTCTAAAAGAAAGTCTGAAACAAATAAAAATTATATTAGAAATACTAGTTAATAAACTCAATTGTCAAGAGAAATGAACTCAACTTAAGAAGGAAGAACAAGAAACAGAAGAATACAGCAACTTACCCGTCTAGAGTCTCTTTCTTCTCGTTTTGGCGTGGCCAAGTCAAAGGCCTGTAAATCTGTGTCAGATGCAGCCAGGGGCTTTGAAGCTAAAAATGAATTGTTGTGAATGTGAGTATTTTCTTTTGTTTATTCCTTTACATTATTAAAAGTTGATTGCTAATCGTGGCTGATAAAAGTTGATAAATTCGAAGGATACAGCTGGCTTTTTCTGACTGATATCATGGAACAAGACTTGATTCTTTTAAGGGAATGAACCCTTCCTGTTAGCCCTCCCTCATTCTTTTAGCCCTTCACCATATTAAGACGAAATCTCAATAGGGGGACGGATTAATCACGTCAAAGTGAAGAATTAAAATTCATCAATGTACCCTTTGTATAAATTTTTATATTTTTTCATTTTACATTCGAAAAAAAAATTTAACGATTTTTTTTAATCGCCGTAATAAATTTTTCCCTTTTAATATATTTTCCAACTGCCTACCCCCCCCCCCCTAACAACTCCGATTGAAAACCAAAGAAAACAGAAAACTAGTTCACAAGAAGACACGTTTCACGTTTTTCTTTTTTTTTTCAAACGTGTTTCACGAGTTTCCTTTTCGCGTTCACTAGAAGACACGAGTCACCAAGAAATAGCAATGCAATTTTTGATTGAATGCCTGATTTCAAAAAAAAGCATTTAAAAGCTCAGAAAATAAAATTAAAAGCAAAAAGAGATGAAAATAATTAAAGAGGAAAATTAGGAAAAATAAATGAAAATAAAAAAAAAACAAACGAGTCAAACATCGTCCTTAAGGCCAAACAATTTTATGTTTAAACAGGTGTTTAAAGATAAAAAGAAAAGAATAATAGAAGGACAATAGAAGGATAAATAAGAGGAAAAATAAAAGAGAACAACATTATTTATATGTAAATGTACTTATTAGTAAGAAGAGAGAGAAGTAAAATAAATTTTTGATTTAATTAGTTTTTGATTGCTGTGAACACTTAGTTCCCCAATTAGGCTAAAAAGAAAAGAATAAAAAGAAAAAGAATAAAAAGATAAGAATAATACAAGGATGAATAAATTAAAAATAAAAAAGGAAACAATGATTTATATGTAATTGTAAACATCAGTAAGTGGAGAAAATTAAAATTCCTTTTAATTTAATTCGTTTTTGCTTCCTTAGAAAACTTAGTTAAACAATTAGGCTAAAAAGAAAAGAATAAAAAGAATAAGAATAAAAAAAACAATAAGAAAAGTATTAATAAAGGAAAAATAAAAGAGGAAACAATGATTTATATTTAAATGTACAAATCAGTACGAGGAGAAAATTAAAATTCATTTTAATTTAATTCGTTTTTGCTTCCTGTGAACACTTACTTCAACAATTATTCTAAAAAGAAAAGAATAAAAAGAAAAAGAATAAAAAGAAAACAATAAGAAAAGGATGAATAAATGAAAAACAAAAGAGGAAACAATGATTTATATGTAAATTTACAAATCAGTACGAGGAAAAAATTAAAATTCATTTTAATTTAATTCGTTTTTTCTTGCTGTGGAAACTTAATTCCATAATCTTTCAGTGAATATAATAAAATATATTATCTCATTCATCCGTCCGAATCTAGTATTAGATCTTCCTGTATTTAATTTTACATAAGTTAACAATAGATCTTTCCAATTGAGTCTGAGCTAGCCAGTTCATGGACAGTCCTTAGAGACGTGCCGACCCCACTCACATTAAAAGTATAAATTAAAGGGTAACATATTTTCTAGTTAGAGTAAAATTCAAAATAATTGTCGGCATATTTGACAACACAAGCGCTGCCATCAAAAACGGCTTTAGAGGTGATGCTACTCCTACCTGCAGAGCTGCCTTTTTTATATTGGACTAGTATTTGGTCCCATTTAGAAATGGAACCCTATCCAAGCTTTTGTTTCGGGAATGGAGCGAAATATGTAATTTTTAATCTATTGTTATTATTATTATTATTAAAAAAAAAAAAAAAAAAAAAAAAAAAAAAAAAAAAAAAAACCAACAAACAAGACTAAAAATTCTCTACTTTTTACATTTAAAATTTATCTCTAGAAGTCTTCAGGACCATATAACAAACATATTTTAAAACACAAAACTCTGCCTTATTTTGTTCCAAGGACTTTTTTCTATTTTTTTATTTTGAATACGGACGGCTGAGCGGAGCTCTCGGTCAAAATATTTAACTTTTTTGCACTGGTTATTGAACTGTCTTGTATTTCTTCTTTGTTCTAAAATTTTCTCGTTTAGTGTAGATTAGCCAGCATGGTCGCAAAGATTGTTTGAAATCATTTAAGTTGTTTATTTTGTATTCCCATTCGTAAGTTTGAAAAAATAAGGAGAACCTGAAAAAAGGAAAAAATGAATGTAAATTCATAAGCATAATTTTCGCTTGTGGATTTAAAAATTTCACTCTAACTCCCCCTTAGGTATTATAACCTTTTTCTAAATTCCTACTTTCTTATTTTACTTCTACTTATTCTAATTCTTCTTTATTTCTTGTCAGAAACATAAATTAAAAAATAAAAAAAAACGACACAAAAGAAGGGAACCAGACAACAAAAGAAAAAAACAAAGAAGAAATGAGGAAAATAACAGAAAACAAAGGAGAACAAAAAGAACAACAAGAAAATACTTACGTCAGCTAAGCGACGCGGTATAGTTCGTTATTTAACATACTTTGTGGTATATAGCTTATTGTAGTAAACATTATAGCACAGCTTATAGTTCTGATTTTGGATGGCCCAGCTGCATCATACTTCACATTAGACTGTTTGTTAACCAGTTAGCTAATACCTTTGAAGTTTTAGGACAATTGTTTCTACTTATAAAATTCCAGAAATCTCAAATTCATTTCAAGAAAACTGCAAAACTGTTATTTTGTTTAAAAATAAGCATCACGACCATCGTCGAAATTTTGTTAAAAAACAGCGACGCTTTAGCCAGTTTGTTTTGTACACGAAGCTACGACGGCCCCGGGTCAAACTCTGTCCCAAAGTGATAGATCAATCGGTTCATGGTAAAGAAGTGTAAGTAAGGAGTGACGCGGCTGAATTGTAATCGAAACTTTGAAATATGAAATGTTGATATCAATAAATATATCAAAGGTTACGCCTTATTATAATGATTCCAAATATATAAGATCATTAAGTTTAGTGTTATCCATCAAAAGCTACGAGCCTGAGAAAATTTGCCTGGTTTTCAAAAAAAAGGGGGGGGGGGTGGAACATCAATATACAATATACATCAATGTACAAATGAAAAAAAAAACGATATAAAAGAATCCCAACAGAAAACAAGAGAAAAAACAAAGAAGAGAAGAGAAAAATAACAAAAAATACTGAAGAACAAAAAAAAAACAACAAGAAAACACTTACGATTTCCACCGTTGTCAAACTTGTCAAACTTTTTTGTTGAAGCCATATAACCTAACTTCCTCAGATATCTCTCCCTTGCTGCCAGTTGATGTTTCAAAGTTTCTATTTCCTCTGCATTCTTTCGTTCAGCATTCCTTTGAATTCTCTCCTTTTCGTCAAGTAATTTAGTTGAGTACTTTGATTTGACTCTATCTACTTCCATTTGGCTTTGTCGAAGATTCAGATACTTATCTTTCAGTTATTGGTCTTTGATAGAAAGACGACGTTAAAGCTCAGCTAATCTTAGCGTTTTAGTGTCGTTATTTTTTCTTGATTTAAAATAATCTTTATAAAATTTTAGCAAATAATAATTGAAAAAAAAAAAAAAGTTTAGCAAAAGCAATTAAAAAAAAAAAGAATTAAATTATTATTAATATAGCAAAAATATGAATTTTATAAATATTTATAATATTTATTTATTAAAGGATTATATTAAATAGTTTCTTAAAAAAATCGCTTCAGAAAATGTATATTTGTTCAGTATAATAGCGTATTGACTGTTGGATCGAGAAATCCAGTAATTTACAATGCATCGAAAGCCGTACCTAGGGGTGAAAAGGATACGTGGTTTGAACCCGCACCTCTGAAATTTCGGTCCGACCCGTAGAAAAGTAGCAAAACTACATGTAGACTAGTTTTTGATAAGTTCTGTGAAGTTTCTTGGTACTCCCCCTTCCTTTCAACATAAATCCTGGATATACCCTTGCATGCATCGTTTTCTCAATTGCAAACGCGATTGGTGACCGGATC
>NW_028297655.1:0-12433 GCF_049724085.1 Artemia sp. Qi Xiang Cuo
TTGGATTCTATGGATATTCTACACCTTATAAAAGAGAGTAAGTAGCCCCTTGCATATAGATAATACTTCTATGGAACCTATACCTTTTTAAAGAGAGTAGGTAGCCCCTCACATATAGGTAGTACCTCTATGGAAGCTCTACACCGTTTCAAAGAGAGTAAGTAGCCCCTCGCATATAGGTAATATTTATAACAAATCCGGAGAATTGTGGGTCTGATGGATTTGCTCTCAGCTATAGGAATCTCAATGCTGTTTGCTCTCAGCACGTTCCTTGGCGCCTTTCCAGAGTACTTTTGAGGCCAACAAATTCTATGAAGGCCAAGCAGCGATAGAAATCTGTGACCTCTATCGAAGGTCAGGTGCTAGTAAATGTCATTGCATTGACTGGTACAACGGCCTTTACCTGAGGATGGGTGCAGTCCATTTCTTAGGCCATGAGTTTGGATATGCGCTTTTGAGGAGCAATGAACTCTGAACAAACCCGGACAATTGTGAAACAGATTGCATAATGATCTAAGAGTTCACTAAAGAATTTCTGATGATTTCAGAAATATTTGACTGGTGTAGTCTTGATGTCCCTAAGGCAATCTTGTGAACTTTTACAGATATCTCTGGTTTTGAGCGTTAGTTGCGCAATGATATAGTCCTATACAATTTTTTTTGGAAAAAGTCGATGCTAAAAAATTGTTCATAGAAATATATTGACAGAAACCCTCGCATATCACCTTATGAGTTAACATTGAAGTGAAATCAGTAGTAAGCTACAAATAAGTCCGACCGTGCCTACTGTAATCATGAATTATTTGCATGCTGTAGGAATCGGATGTGAGACCTGAGATTTCCTACGATGCTTTAGCCATGTGAACCAACATGTCAATTTTATTAATGTTTTCTGAGAAATACATTCCAAGCAATAGGTTTCATGCATTTGCTATGCCATTAAATTGTATCTTTTTGTATATCATCTATCATCTTCAGTTTTAACTCCTCCCCCTCCCTACGAGTTGTTCTTGAACCTTTTAATTCAATTCGCGAAATATTTTTGAACCCTTCAGGGGAAGGTAAAGAGCAATATCAAGACTAAAAAGTGTGTTAACACTGCCTTTGGATGGTTTGCAAGCTTAACCCTTGAGGCGAATCTTACTTATTTTTAATCTGTACATTGATTTTTTTTTAACAGAAAAATTTTCCGCCTTTTTTTACATGTCTTAAAATGACATGAAATATACTTAAACGAAAAAAATCACTATCAATATTTTCAAAATACAAAGAGAGAATGATATAAATATGTTAGTAATGAATTTTACTATTAGAAAAATAGTGTTTGTAGTACCACTTTTTCTTTCTGACTAAGAATTTTTTGGACGGAAAATTATTCAACTTTTTTTTACACAGTCTTTTTTCATCTTTTTTAAGTTCGACTTCTGTTCTAAATTTTAAAAAAGAAAAAAAGTTTAACTTCTTTTCTGGGTATCTCCATGGAAGTGAAAAAATGCTAAGGTAAAAAAATAACAAAAAAGCAACAAAAACGTATAAGCTAAAAACAAAATGTCACAAAAAAACGTCATGATTTTGAAAAATCACCAGAATGTAACAGTGACAAGGTAAACCTCGACGAAACACTATAAAAATATTCCAAAGATAATTTCTTAAACCACATTGGCCTGACATTACAAAAACAAACAAAAAACGAGCAAAAATGGGGTTTTTTATAGGCCAAATGAAAGTACTGAAAAAAAAACAAAGCGAATATTTCGAGAGGACAAACGCCTCTCTTTTTCAGCGCAAAATGAAATAATGTATCCAAAAACAAACGCGGAAAGTCAATGTGAAAAGAACCAGAAAACCAAAGAAAAAACAAAAACTGTTTGAGTTGTTCGCTAGTATCCGTCGATGGCAGTTCATAATTTTTTGGATTTTGTGCAGATCACTGATATTGGCGAATAACTCGCTTTTATGGTTGTTAGGTATTTGGTTTTAATTCTTTCAATTTTTGGCTTTTATTGAATTTTATTCATCTTTTAAGTTTTTGGTTTTTTCTTTGGTTTTTGGTTCATTTCACATTGACTTTCGGCGTTTGTTTTTGGATACATTATTTCGTTTCGCACTGAAGAAGAGAGGCGTTTGTCCTCTCAAAATTTTCGCTTTGTTGTGTTTATTTTCAGTACTTTTTATTGGCCTATAAAAAACCCCATTTTTGCTCGTTTTTTTTTGTTTATGTAAAATATTCCAAGTCTTACATCTCAATGAAAAAATTCCAAAATTAACTTTGAAACATACAAATTATGTAACACTGACAAGGTAAACAACGGCACATCATTAAAAAAATATTCAAAGTCTTACATTTAAATGCAAAAATTCCGAAATGAACTTTGAAACATCAACAGAATGTAACTGTGACATGCTAAACCACGACGAAACACTATAAAAATATTCCAAGTCTTACATCTCAGTGAAAAAATTCCAAAATGAACTTTGAAACATCAACAGAATGTAACAGTGATAAGGTAAACCACGACACAACACTACAAAAATATTCCAAGTCTTACATTAAAAAACAAAAAACAAAATGAACTTTGAAACATCAACAGAATGTAACAGTGACAAGGTAAGCCAAGAGACAACACTATAAAAATATTCCAAGTCTTACAATGCAACAAAAAAAAATCCAAAATAAACTTGGAAACATCAACAGAATGTAGAAGTGACAAGGTAAACCACGACACAACACTACAAAAATATCCCATGTCTTACATTTAAACAAAAACTTCCAAAATGAACTCTGAAACATCAACAGAATGCAACAGTGACAAGGCAAACCACAAAAAAATACTACAAAAATATTCTAAGTCTTAACTTACTACGATAAAATTCCTAAATGAACCTGGAAACATCAACAGAATGGAACAGTAACAAGGTAAACTACGACACAACACTACAAAAATATTTCAAGTCTTACATTTCAAGGGAAAAATTCCAAAATGAACTTTGAAACATCAATAGAATGCAATAGTGATAAGGTAAACCACGCCATAATGCTACAAAAATATTCTAAGTCTCACATTTCAAAAAAAAAAAAAAATTCAAAATGAACTCTGAAACATCAACAGAATGTAACAGTGACAAGGTAAACCACGAAAAAACACTAAAAAAATATTTCAAGTCTTAAATTTCAACGAAAAAATTCCAAAATGAACTTTGAAACAGCAACAAAATATAACGGTGATAAGGTAAAAGACGACACAACACTACAAAAATATTCCAAGTCTTACATATCAATGAAAAAATTCTAAAATGAACTTTGAAACATCAACAGGATGTAACAGTGACAAGGTAAACCACGACAAAACACTAAGAAAATATCCTAAGTCTTTGATTTCAACCAAAAATTTCAAAATGAACTTTGAAAAACCAACAGAATGTAACAGTGACAAGGTAAACGACGACAAAACACTACAAAAATATTCCAAGTCTTACATATCAGTGAAAAAATTCCAAAATGCACTTTGAAACATCAACCGTATGTAACAGTGACAAGATAAACCACGACACAACACAACAAAATATTCCAAGTCTTACATTACAGCGAAAAAATTTGAAAATGAACTTTGAAACATCAACAGAATATAACCTTGACAAGGTATATCACAACACAACACTATAAAAATATTCCAAGTCTCACATTTCAACGAAACAATTCCAAAATGAACTTTGAACAGAATGTAACAGTGACAAGGTAAACCACGACACAAAACTACAAATATATTCCAAGTCTTACATTTCAGCGAAAAAAAAATTCCAAAATGACCTTTGAAACATCAACAGAATGTAACAGTGACATGGTAAATCACGGCAGAACACTACAAAAATATTCCAGGTCTTACAATTCAATGAATAAATTTCAAAATGAATTTGAAACACCAACAGAATGCAACAATAACAAGGTAAGTGACGACATAACACTACAAAAATATTCCAAGTCTTACATTACAAAGAAAAAATTACAAAATGAACATGGAAACATCAACAGAATGTAACAGTGACAAGGTAAACCACAACACAACACTAAGAAAATATACCAAGTCTTAGATTTCAACCAAAAATTCCAAAATTAACTTTGAAAAACCAACAGAATGTAACAGTGACAAGGTAAACCCCGACACGACACTACAAAAATATTCAAAGTCTAACATTACAACAATAAAATTCCAAAATTAACTTGGAAACATCAACAAAATGTAACAGTGACAAGGTAAATCACGACGAAACGCTACAAAAATATTCCAAGTATTACATTTCAATAAAAAATTCCAAAATGAACTTTGAAATATCAACAGAATGTAACATTGACTAGATAAAACATGAAACAAAACTAGAAAAATATTTTAAGTCTTACATTTCGAAAAAATTCCAAAATAAACTTTGAAACATCAATAGAATGTACCAGTGATAAGGTAAACCACGAAACAAAGCTGCAAAAATATTCAAAGTCTTACATTTCAACAAAAAATCCCCAAATGAACTTTGAAACATCAACAGAATGTAACAGTAATAAGGTAAACGACGACACAACACTACAAAAATATTCCAAGTCTTACGTTACAACAAAAAAATTCCAAAATGAACTTTGAAACATCAACACAATGTGACAGTGACATGCTAAACCCGACACAACACCAAAAATATTCCAAGTCTTACATTTCAACTAACAAATTCCAAAATCAACTTTGAAACATATTCAGAATGTAACAGTGACAAGGTAAAATTAAGTTCAAAGCTTACTTATTGCGAAAGCATCTAACTTAGCAACCAGAATTCAACTTTAGGATTAAAATTTATCTTATGGGCAAATGTAATTACAGAAAAGAAAATGGGTCATTTATCTGAAAATAAAAGAAACAGGGGTGGAATCCCCGAAAACCATGACAAAACACTACAAAAAAATTCCAAGTCTTACAATTCAATGAATAAATTTCAAAATGAATTTGAAACATCAACAGAATGTAACAGTGATAAGGTAAACGACGACACAACACTACAAAAATATTCCAAGTCTTACATTACAACAAAAAAATTACAAAATGAACTTGGAAACATCAACAAAATCTATCAGTGACAGGGTAAACTACGACACAACACTAAGAAAATATCCCAAGTCTTGGATTTCAACCAAAAATTCCAAAATGAACTTTGAAAAATCAACAGAATGTAACAGTGACAAGGTAAACCCGGACACGACACTACAAAAATATATCAAGTCTTACATTACAACAATAAAATTCCAAAATGAACTTGGAAACATTAACAAAATGTAACAGTGGACAAGGTAAATCACGACACAACGCTACAAAAATATTCCAAGTCTTATATTTCAATAAAAAATTCCAAAATGAACTTTGAAATATCAACAGAATGTAACAGTGACAAGACAAAATCACGACACAACACTGCAAAAATATTTTAAGTCTTAAATTTCGAGGAAAAACTTCCAAAATGAACTTTGAAACATCAATAGAATGTACCAGTGATAAGGTAAACCACGAAAAAACGCTACAAAATATTCCAAGTCTTACATTTCAACGACAAAATTCCGAAATGAGCTTTGAAACATCAACAGCATGTAACAGTGATAAGGTAAAAGACAGCAGAACACTACAAAAATATTCCAAGTTTTACATTACAACAAACAATTCCAAAATGAAGTTTGAAACATCAACATAATGTAACAGTAACAAGGTAAGCCACGACACAATACTACAAAAATATTCCAAGACTTACAATGCAACAAAAAAATTCCAAAATTAACTTGGAAACATGAACAGCATGTAACAGTGACAAGGTAAACCACGACACAACACTACAAAATTATCCCAAGCCTTGGATTTCAACCAAAAATCCAAAATGAACTTTGAAACATCAATAGAATGTAACAGTGACAAGGTAAACCACGACACAGCACTACAAAAAATATACCGATTCTTACATTACAACGAATAAATTCCAAAATCAACTTTGAAACATATTCAGAATGTAACAGTGACAAGGTAAACCACGACAAAACACTACAAAAATATTCCAAGTCTTACATTTCAACGAAAAAATTCCAAAAGGAACTTTGAAACATCACACAATTCAGCGAATAAATTTCAAAATAAACTTTGAAACATCAACAGAATGTAACAGTGACAAGGTAAGCCACGACACGTCACTACAACAATGAAATAGCCCTAAGAAATAGAGATGAACAGGATTCTTTTTAGAGTTAGAAACATATAAAGCGGGAATTTATCAAAATTCAGTCAGACACAGAAACTACTGCCAGGCTCACAAGTGGTATAACAGAGTCTAAAATAGATGGAACTTAGCGTGGCGTGCCATGCTATGTGAACCTAAATGAACCTAACGTGAATGCAACTATTTGAAAAAAAGGGGTTGCATTGTAGGTTAGCTGCAAGTACCCGGGTGAAGGGAAAAATCAGTTATGCTGCCATCTACAGCTTAATTGAAATAGATGGCAGCACTTGGTTTAGTAAAAAAAAAATTGAAGTGCGCCAGGTAGTAGTGTCTCTCTGTCTGAAAATTCCTATTCTTGCATCTCTGACTTTTGAATAGATATTCTAAATGATGGAATTGCTGGCGCATCCCTAAAAATATTGGAAATATAGCAAAGTAATTCAGTGAAATATTTTTATTGAAATAATGGCACATACAATACTACATGTTATTAATATCGTAATAAAAAGTTTGAATGCTTTAAATCCGTCCCATAACAATACATCTTGTTTTATCTTGACTCTTAACGTTCACTGGTGCTTTGCTTTCCGTTAAATTTTCTTTAACTTTCTTGTTGATATGTTCTACTAATGCCCTTTTTATTTTAATTGCCATTTAAATGTTTATTACAAAACTTTTTTTCAACAGGTAACAGTTTCTACATATAAACAGCATCTAGAGGTTTTTGTCCCACTTTGTTCATTTTGAACTGATTCTCATTGTGACCAAATAAAATATTTGAAACTCCAGTTATTCAGACTCATGTGTCTCTGCTTTGAAAAAATCCAAAGTAGCAAGGCTTCACAAGTTTTTTTTTAGATTTTTTTTTCCTTTATTCATTTTGAATTGACTCTCATACTGCTGATTACAAACAAACTAACACACTCAAAATATTCTGTTCTACTTGAATAAAAAAAATGACCAGTATACAAATTCCAAATTTCATTTCTTATTAGAAAAATATCAATGTAATGACGTTAAGAAAAAAAAATGCGTTCCATCGTCTAAAAAAGTGTGCCCCTAAGAAATAAACGAAACAATAACATGATGTAAAGGAACATTTTTTATTCCAATAATGAGATATAGAGAATTACACCTTATTAATATCTTTGAATAAAAACGTTCATAGTCTAACAACATCTCATTTAAGAGCTGTACGTTCTTCTTGTGTTAGTAATGGTTGGGAGGTATATCTTGGTGATTGCAGACGAATATTAATCTAGTTTTGACTATAGCTTCTTGACCCCATGTATCGCTCGCAAATGTCATAGCCTCTAGTTAAAGCAAAAGGTTTCACTGGATTGTTTCTCCCATGAAGTCCTTGAAAAAAATAACATGTTTTAAAGTGGCTTTTGTGTTTATCAATAGGAAAATCACCCTTTTCCCATTTTCCAACCACACATGCACAAAAGGCACACTGAACCTGGTCACTAAGGTCAACAAAACAGAAAACAGCTTTTACAAGCTCTTTGGTATCGATGAAATCCTTTGACCACCTTCCATTAAACAACCTTAGCCTAACATCCTCTCGTTTAAGACCAGTACATTTTTCGTGCAATAGCAAAGTTCGGGAGGTATATCCTGGTGGTTGCAGACGAAGATCAATATGGTTTTGACTATAGCTTCTTGATCTCAAGTATTGCACACAAATGTCATAGCCTCCAGTTAAAGCAAAAGGTTCCACTGGAAGGTTTCCCTCATCAACTCCATGAACAAAAGAACATGTTTCAAAGTGTCTATTATGTTCCATCTATTATAGATTCTATTAACCACTTGTGAGCCTAGCAGTATTGTCTGTGTCTGACTGAATTTAGATAAATTCCCCCTTAATATGTCTCTAACTCTAAAAAGAATCCTGTTCATCTCTCTTTCTTAGGGCTATATCATTGTTGTAGTGTTGTGTCGTGGCTTCCTTTGTCACTGTTACATTCTGTTGATGTTTCAAAGTTTATTTTGAAATTTATTCGCTGAATTGAATGATGTTTCAAAGTTCCTTTTGGAATTTTTTCGTTGAAATGTAAGACTTGGAATATTTTTGTAGTGTCGTGTCGTGGTTTACCTTGTCACTGTTACATTATGCTGATGTTTCAAAGTTCATTTTGGAATTTTTCCATTGAAATGTGAGACTTAAAATATTTTTGTAGTGAATCGGAATATTTTCGTAGTGTTGTGTCGTGGTTTACCTTGTCATTGTTACATTGAAATGTAAGACTTGGAATATTTTTGTAGTGTTGTGTCGTCGTTTACCTTATCACTGTTACAGTCTGTTGATGTTTCAAAGTTCATTTCGGGATTTTTTTAGTTGAAATGTAAGACTTTGAATATTTTTGTAGAGTTGTTTCGTGGTTTACCTTGTCACTGTTACATTCTCTTGATGTTTCAGAGTTCATTTTGGATTTTTTTTTGTTGAAATGTAAGACTTGGAATATTTTTGTTGCATTATGTCGTGTTTTACCTTATCACTGGTATTTTCTATTGATGTTACAAGTCCATTTTGGAATTTTTTTATTGAAATGTAAGACTTGAAATATTTTTATAGTGTTGTGTCGTGGTTTTATCTTGTCATTGTCACATTCTGTTGATATTTCCAAGTTCATTTTGGATTTTTTTTGTTGAAATGTAAGACTTGGAATATTTTTGTAGCGTTGTTTGTTGATTTATATTGTCACTATTACATTCCGTTGATGTTTCCAAGTTCATTTTGGGATTTTATTGTTGTAATGTAAGACTTGGAATGTTTTGGTAGTGTCGTGTCGGGGTTTACCTTGTCACTGTTACATTCTGTTGGTTTTTCAAAGTTAATTTTGGAATTTTTGGTTGAAATCTAAGACTTGGTATATTTTTGTAGTGTTGTGCCGTTGTTTACCTTGTCACTGTTACATTCTGTTTATGTTTCAAAATTCATTTTAGAATTTTTTCGCTGAAATGTTAGACTTGGAATATTTTTGTAGTGTTGTGTCGTGGTTACCTTGTCACTGTTACATTCTGTTGATGTTTTAAAGTTCATTTTGAAATTTTATTCATTGAATTGTAAGACTTGGAATATTTTTGTAGTGTTATGTTGTGGTTTACCATGTCACTGTTACACTCTGTTTATGTTTCACAGTTCCTTTGGGATTTTTTTTTCGTTGAAACGCAAGACTTTGCATATTTTTGCAGTGTTTTGTCGTGGTTTACCTTTTCGTTGTTACAATCTGAAGATGTTTCAAAGTTCATTTTGGAATTTATTCGTTGAAATGTAAGAATTATATGAAGCATTTTGTAGCATTATATAGTGGTCTACCTTACCACTATTACATTTCTATTGATGTTTCAAAGTTCATTTTCGGATTTTTTCCTTGAAATGTAAGACTTTAAATATTTTTGTAGTGTTGTGTCGTGGTTTACCTTGTTACTGTTACATTAATTTGATGTTTCCAGGTTCATTTTGGAATTTTATTGTTGTAATGTAAGACTTGGAATATTTTTGTAGCGTCGTGTCGAGGTTTACCTTGTCACCTTCACATTTTGTTGATTTTTCAAAGTTCATTTTGGAATTTTTGGTTGAAATCTAAGATTTGGGATATTTTTGTAGTGTTGTGTCGTAGTTTACCTTGTAATTGTTACATTCTGTTGTTGTTTCCAGTTCATTTTGGAATTTTTTTGTTGTAATATACGACTTGGAATATGTTTGTAGTGTTGTGTGGTGGCTTACCTTGTCACTGTTACAATCTGTTGATGTTTCAAAGTTCATTTTCATATTTTTCGTTCTAATGTAAGACATGGAATATTTTTGTAGTGTTGTGTCCTGGTTTACCTTGTCACTGTTACATTCTGTTGATTTTTCAAAGTTCAGTTTGGAATTTTTTGTTGAAATGTAAGACTTGAATATTTTTGTAGCGTTATGTCGTAGTTTACATTATCACTGTTACATTCTATTGATGTTTCAAGGTTCATTTTGAATTTTTTTCCTTGAAATGTAAGATTTGAAATATTTTTGTAGTGTCGTTTCGGGGTTTACCTTGTCACTGTCACATTCTGTTGATGTTTCAAAGTTCATTTTGGAATTTTTTCGTTGAAATGTAGAACTTGGAATATTTTCTTATTGTTGTGTTGTGGTTTACCTTGTCACTGTTACAGTATGTTGATGTTTCAAAGTTCATTTTGGATTTTTTTCATTGAGATTTAAGACTTGGAATATTTTTATAGTGTTGCGTCGAGGTTTACCTTGTCACTGTTACATTCTGTTGATTTTTCAAAATTCATGAGGTTTTTTTGTGACATTTCGTTTTTAGCTTAGACTTTTTTTCTTTTTTTTACCTTAGCATTTTCACTTCCATGGAAATACCCAGAAGAGAAGTTGAACTTTTTTTCTTCTTTTAAAATTCAGAACAGAAGCAGAATTTAAAAAAAGATGAAAAAACTATGTACAAAAAGTTGAATAATTTTCAAAGTCCAAAAAATTCTAAGTCAGAAAGAAAAAGTGCTACTACAAACACTACTTTTCTAACTGTAAAAGTCATTACCAACATATTTATATCCTTCTCACTTTGTATTTTGAAAATATTGATAGTGATTTTTTTTTCGTTTATGTATATTTCATGTCATTTTAAGACATTTAAAAAAAAGGTGAAAAATATTTCAGTTAAAAAAAATAAATGTTCAGAATTGAAAATAAGTAAGAGTCGCCTCAAGGGTTTAACTCGCAAACCATTCAAAGGCAGATTTTACGCACTTTTTAGTTTTGATATTGCTCTTTACCATCCCCTGAAGGTCCAGGGTTCAACAATATTTCGCAAATTGAATAAAAAGTTCAAGAACAACTCGTATGGAGGGGGGGGGGTTAAAAATAAAGATGATACATGATATACAAACAGATACAATTTAATGGCATAGCAAATGCATAAAACCTATTGCTTAGAATGTATTTCTAAGAAAATAATAATATCATGGACATGTTGATTCACATGGCTAAAGCATCGTAGGAAATTTCAGGTCTCACATTCGATTCCTACACCATGCAAATAGTTCATGATTTCAGTAGGCACGGTCAAACTTATTTATAGCTTACTACTGATTTCATTTAAATCTTAATTCATAAGGTGATATGCGAGGGTTTCTGTCAATACATATCTATGAACAATTTTTTAGCATCGACTTTTTCCAAAAAAATTCTATAGGACTATATCATTGCGCAACTAACACTCAAAACCAGAGAAATCTGTAAGAGTTCACAAGATTGCCTTAGAAGACTACACTAGTCAAATATTTCTGAAATTATCAGAAAATCTTTAGCGAACATCATAGATTATTATGCAATCTTATTCACAATTGTCCGGGTTTGTTCAGAGTTCATTGCTTCTCGAAAGCGCATATCCAAACTCATGGCTAAAGAAATCGACTGCACTCATCCTCAGGTAAAGGCCATATGCACCAGTCAAGGCAATGCCACTGACTAGCACCTGATCTTTGGTAGAGGTCACAGAAATCTACCGCTGCCTGGCCTTCATGGAGTTTGTTGGCCTCAAAAGTACCCTGGAAAGGCGTCAAGGAACGTGCTGAGAGCAAATAGCATGGATGTTCCTATAGCTAAGAGCAAATCCATAAGACCCACAATTGTTCGGATTTGTTCGAAGTATTACCTATATGCGAGGGGCTACTTACTCTCTTTGAAAAGGTGTAGAGCTTCCATAGAAGTATTACCTACATGCAAGGGGCTACTTAGTCTCTTTAAAAAGGTATAGGTTCCATAGAAGTATTATCTATACTCAAGGGGCTACTTACTCTCTTTGAAAAGGTGTAGAGCTTCCATAGAATCCAAACTATCATATCTAGGGAATCACCGTTAAACCTTCTTCATGATATTAAACCAATAAGGAAGAAAAGAGTAGTGGCTAAGCTTCCATAGAATCCATAAGGCCATATCTACTAAGAGGACATTTCCGGTGTGATTGAAAAACTGATTAGAAATTAAAGTCTTTCTCAAATGAAAGTATGTTAATGATAATTTTTCAGGCTGAATCGTCCACAAGAGATTTTGCGGGGAGGGAGGATTTTCAGCGAGGATGGAACTGTCTGGAGGGAACTTACGGGGGGTGTACTTTACACTGGATGAAATTTTCATGGAGGAGGTTCCCGTGAGTGGTGGGGGGGGTATATTTCATGGAGGCTGAGCCAGATT
>NW_028297656.1:0-12432 GCF_049724085.1 Artemia sp. Qi Xiang Cuo
CACACACACACGCACACACACATAGCGATGAAACACGCACAGAAACGACACACACACACAGAGACGACAACACACAGAGAGAAGACACACCCACAGAGACGACACGCACACACAGACACCAAACACACACAGACAGACGACACACATAGCGACGACACACGCACAGAGACGACACACACACACACACAGAGAAGACACACGCAGAGAGACGACACACACACACAGGGAAGACACACACACAGAGATGACACACATACACAGAGAGACGAGACACACACACACACACACATAGAAACAACAAACACACATAGAGACGACACGCACACAAAGAGATTACACACACACAGATATAAAACACACATAGAGACGATACACGCACAGAGAGGACACACACACAAAGACAACACCCACAGAGAACGACACACACACAGAGACGACACACACTCAGAGACGACACACCCACAGAGACTACACAAATACACACAGATAAAATACACACACAGAGATATTACAAACACAGAGATACAATAGACACACACCCACTTAGAAAATACAAACACTCATAAAGACGACACACACAAAGAGAAGACACACACACACACAGAAAAGACACACACATAGAGACGATACACCCACAGAGAGGACACACACACAAAGACAACAACCACACAGACAACACACACATAGTGACGACACGCACACGGAGACAACACACACACAAAGATGACAACACACAGAGAGAAGACACATGCACAGAGACGACACACACACACAGACACTTCAAAAGCACAGATATGACACAGACACGCACAGATACTAAACCCCCGGACAGACGCCACACGCACATACGAGACGACGAAAAAAAATCTAAGACATACGCACACAGAAGACTAACACACACAGACGAAACGCACACAAACACAGAGATACGCCGCACGAACAATGACGACACACACACACACAGGTACGACACACACATAGCGATGACACACGCACAGAAACAACACACATACAGAGACGACACACACACAAAGAGATAGAAGACACACGCATAGAAACGACACACACACACCGAGACGACACACACACAGAGATGACACACGCACACACACAAACACAGAGCAAACACCCATAGAGACGACACACGCACAGAGACGATACACACACACACAGAGACAACACACACACAGAGACGACACACACACACACACAGACGACAAACTCAAAGTGAGGACTTACACAGAAAGAAGACACACGCACAGAGATGACAAACACACAGAGACCAGACACATAGAGAGAGACGACACACACACACAGAGACTACAAGCACATATAGACAACACACACAAAGATATGACACGCACACACAGATACGAAACACACATAGAGACTACACATTCACAGAGACGACAAACATACAGAGAACACAAAAACAGAGACAACACACCCACAGAGATGATACACACATAGAGAGGAGACACGCACAGACACGACATACAAACAGAGTCATAGTGAGAGAGATATCCAAAACGTTGGGTTGATCTAGGTTCACTTAGAGTGGCAAGCGTGTGCGTGTGTGTGTGTTTGTGTGTGTGTGTTCTATCAATAGGTAGCATGTTACCTATAGCACTAGCATGAAGATACCCCTCTTCATCAACTATTATTTTTATGTTGGCATTCTTTTTGAGTATTTACATCTCTGAAAAGGATACTTTCCCATATCCACCATCTGTAAAATTGAATTTATTTGGTACTCCAAAGAAATTTAATTCCATAGTGTCATGACAACGCACGCATACGTTTCCGATATTGCTAACACTTGCACTTGTTTCATAGTTCAAATACTTCTCCTTGTCAGCATTCAATGCTACAATAAGACTTTCATGTGGACACATTTTTCTTGGGGAGCCTTCCACATGTTCAATATGTACATCATCTTTGCTATTATTTGGCTAAATAATTGTTTGAATAATGGTAGTGTAGTTTGCTGGCGCTTTGTTTTTAATCAATTCATATTTTTATTACTTATGGATACTTCAGTCCCATGACCTTTTTATTGTTACTGCAATTTCAATGTCTAATACAAC
This sequence comes from Artemia sp. Qi Xiang Cuo, assembly GCF_049724085.1. Taxonomy (NCBI): domain Eukaryota; kingdom Metazoa; phylum Arthropoda; class Branchiopoda; order Anostraca; family Artemiidae; genus Artemia; species Artemia sp. Qi Xiang Cuo. Next base: position 2,088 of record NW_028297656.1, read on the forward strand.
ATTATTTTTACAAAGATAATAGTTTCGGCACGTCGACAAGATATGGTTTATGATATTAGTAGAAGAGTATGCATATCTTCTTTTAATCTTCCGTTGAATGTTAATACACGAAAGATGACGACGGGATGCAACAAGAGGTAGCATGTTACCATAAGCACTGGCAAGAAGATGTCTCTCTTCATCAACTATTATTTTTATGTTGGCATTTTGTTTGAGTGCTATCATCTCTGGATATCTACTCTTGCATATCCACCATAAGAAGAGTTGAATTTTTTTGGTACTCCAAAGAAATTAAATTCCTTACTGTCATGACAATGCACACATACCTTTCCAATAGTGCTACCATTTTTACTTCTCTCATAGTTTAAATACTTCTCCTTGTCAGCATGCAATGCTACAATAACATTGACAAGTGAACACACTTTATTAAAATGCTCCATCTTCACTTCTTTAAAAGATATGACTTATGTGTTTATCGTTCCACTGCGTAAAAAACACTGATTTAATACATGCAATAGACTAGGTAGTGTCGATATTCGGACATAGAATATCAGTGGGAGAGCCACATTGTGTCTCTGACCAATCACAGATTACAATTGTTAGAGCCGTAACCATATTTTATCATTTTAAGATACGCACAAAAAAAAAGTTTAATAATTTCGAAGTTTAAAAAAAATAGTTTGCTTTTATGAAACAAAATGAATTAGAAACATAAGTCCTCATTATTATGAGTATCCAAAACTGGACTTAAGTTTCACATTTGAACGAGAGAATTGTATTTTCCATAATTTTCTTACAGGAAACTAGAGTTTATGGTCAAAAACCCTTATTAGCTCAGATTCTACAGAAATAGTTTTTTTTTCGATCCATACCTGGACTTCAGTTTCACCTATGAACCAACGAATTGTATTTTCATAATTTTCATACAAAAAACTAGAGTTTACAATCAAAAACCCTTATTAGCTTAGATTTTTTCGCTAGCAACTCGCCCTCCACTATAACTTCGCTAATACATCCTTCTGTCAATCAACCCATCTTCCCCAAAACACTTTTCAGACATTTCTTGTTAAAAAATTTTTATGTCAACTCATCCACACGGGTTTTTCTCTAGCAACTCGCCCTCCACTATAACTACGCTAATACATTCTTATGCCAATCAACCCATCTCACCCCAAAACCCTTTTAAGTCATTTATTGTTAAAAAAAAATAATTTCAACTCATCCAAACGGGTTTTTCGCTAGCAACTCGCCCTCCACTACAACTTCGCTATTACATCCTTCTGCCATTCCTCTTAGTTGTAAACACCCGCTTTGAAAAATTGGGGGAACAAAAAGTGACAAGAATATAAATACCCGGATATTAAATACTATTTGGTCAGGCCAGTTTCCTCTTAGTTGTAAACATCTGCTTTAAAAAGTTGGGGGAACAATAACTGACTAGAATATAAATACACGGATATTAAACTCTTTGGTCGGGCCAGTTTCCACTTAGCTGTAAACACCCGCTTTAAAAAGTTGGGGGAACGAAAAGTGACAATAATATAAATACCCTTTGGTTGGGCCAGTTTCCTCTCAGTTGTTGACACCTGCTTTGAAAAATTGGGGGAACGAAACGTGACACGAATATAATTACCCATTGGTCAGGAGAGTGTCCTCTTAGTTGTTAAAACCCTCTTTTAACAATTGTGGGAACCAAAAGTTACAAGAATATAAATAACCTTTGGTTGGGCCAGTTTCCTGTTAGTTGTACACACCCATTATGAAAAATTGGGGAAACGACAAGTGACACGAATATAAATACACTTTGGTCAGGCCAGTTTCCTCTTAGTTGTAAACACCCGCGTTGAAACATTGGGGGAACGAAAAGTGACAAGAATATAAATACTCTTTGGTCGGGCCAGTTTCCCCTTCAGTGGCGCCAATTCACGAAAATGTAGGGGGGGCAAGGATTTTTTTTTTCGATTTTTTTTTAATTAAGATGCAAAAAAAGAACAACATTTAGCAAACATACCTAAAACAGGGGGTAGCGGCAAAGTCGCTGCTTGGCAAAATCGTTGACTAATCTATCCAAATCCAGTTTCTTTACCTCCTCTTTTTCAACAGCCATTATCATGAGATCACTGAGTCTGTCGTTTCCCATCGTCGATCGCAGATAGTCTTTCACACGCCCTAATGCCGAGAAGAATCGTTCATTACTGGTAGTGGTCACAGGCAAAGTAGCAACTAGCTTCATCAGTTTTAGCACTGCAGAATAGGCAACTGGGAGGTCGGATAAGATTTCGATAGCTAAAAGAAGATCCATTTTTGAAATATCACCTTTTGACAGATGCAGCTTCGCAAGAGAAAGCTGGGATTCTATGGCATGGTCATCAACACAGAGAATCTCTTGATAATTACACATAACTCTTTCCACTTTTGAAAGTTCAAGAAAATTAGAACTTGAGGGATTGAAGGCAGATAAAGCGTCAAGCAGAGGCATATTCTGCGTGAAACATTGGTCCACCTCTCTCGTGAAGCGATCTATTACCTCAAATTACAGAAGTTTACCGCAGTCTGATTCAACTAGCTGACTGATATAGCGTTTACCGGTTGTTGAGTTTGAAAGAAAAGCTTTGAGACGAATGGAAATGGCTTGACTTCTCTTGTTTCGAGCACTGGTTTTAGATTGTGGAGATTTCGATTCCTGGATATCGTTTAGAGCTAAGAATTCAGATATTTTTTTGCTTAAGTTGTTCCATTCGTTATCATTTCTCAGCTTTTGGAGTGTCTAATATGTCCCAGAAATCAGTGAAAGTGCCTTATAAATCAACAAACTTCCGGATTGAAGTTGCTCTGATAAACAATTTACAATGACTAATACTTTTTCCATTATTTGTAAAGTTGAAACAAAAGAGGCAGAGTTGATTTTGTCCAGTAGTCCTTTTGCTTCACACGCTGCCTCGCCGTTGGAACTACCGGAGACTGCGGCAAGCACAGCAACAATACAATCAAATCTGGCATTCACCTTCGAAATAGAGCGGACTGCGTAAAAACCAGCGAGTCTGGACGGTCCTCTCTAGCTCCAAGACTTTTTGCCCGCTAATACGCTGGGATTCCACAAATAGCTCGTGACGAGTATTGCTGCATGATATAAATGCGTAAAGTCTTTGCACCACAGAAAAAAATTCAGAAAGTTCGCTGATATTTTTTAGGCAGTCAGTCAAAACCAAGTTCAATCTGTGGGCATGACAGTGTACATAAACTGCATGAGGCACCTTATCCCTAAACTTTGCTTGAACTCCGTTAAATTCCCCACTCATGGCGGATGCACCATCATAACAGTGGGCAATACACAGCATTGAATCTACACTTAGCTTTTCTAGCGTTTCACAAATCAAGTTGGATAAGCTCTTGACGTTTAATTTTTGCATTTGATAGCAGCCAATTGGTTGTTCCAATACTTTTCCATTTGATATGTTCCTGAGTAGGATTACTAATTGTTCTTTTCTAGAAATGTATTTTGTCTCGTTGAAAAGAATAGCACAGTAATTAGCTGATTTTACTTCTGAAATAATATCTTAGCGCAAGGCATTTCCTATCAGTGTAACTGTGTCATTTTGGTACTGATGACTGCAATAGTGACCATATCGGCACTGTTACTTGGCCTTCAGCTTTTCGTCACCTTTAGACATTTCCTCCATCAATTCAACCAAATTACCCCGGTTTGCAGATGTTTCTGATTCGTCATGACCCCTCAAAGCAAGACCTTGGTGGCCGAGAAAACAAACAGTGCGAAAAATGTACTTCACATGATCTCTATTTTCCTGAACCTCTTGATATCTGGATTGAATTAAGGCATTCGCTATAGATTTCGAAGTATCAGTACTCATTATCTTAAATTCCGTCCATGCTGACATACAATGCCTATGTCTTTCAGAACCATCATGTTTCTTTAATAGAGCAGAACTGTCTTTCCACTTGCAAAATCCTGACTCAATGAAAGCCCTTTTTCCAGCAGTTTCTCCAGCCCTTAGAGTCCCCATAGAAAAATGGCGGCAAGCAAAACAAAACACGGAATTCAATTTTTTTGAGTAGGCTATTCAATCCATTCATAAGTCTTATTGTAATGTGCACTGAATTTCTTTCCGTTAGAAGTGGAAGCCGGATATCTCTCAAGAATAGGTTGAGCTGGTTTGTCGTGACGCGTCCTAGAGATATCTGAGAGAGTTTCTTGACTGCTACTGGAACCCGCAAGGGATTCAGCGATGCAGACCGAACTTTCATGTTGATCTGAGCCATTTATTGTCCCGCTTGTTTCCGAAATTCTGTCACAGGTGGGGGGGAATTTATCTCAAATAACCCGAGACTTTGGGCGCTGACACTATTGCCAGTTTCTTGCACTAAAGTTTCTTCATTTTTCTTCCGCATTTTCACCGAAAAAAAATCCAAAGTTTGTTGTCGCTTTTTACTCATAGTTAAACGAGTAGTAGACAATGACTTCACTCAGACACGGCAAGAGAAGAACTGAAGAAACACGTAGAAACTCACTTAGAAGATCACTCCCATACTCCACGGTGAAACTACCCCGCTTAGCAACCCCAAAAACCACTCAATTACATGTCGTTTTCACGAGAGACATAGAAACTCCACTGAGGATAGTTCTCCCAGAAACTCTTCAACAACGTCAAGAATCTGCTGACAAAAACCCCCTTGAAACCCTAGAACACATATCATTTCCCAGATCCTCAAAAAGGCAATATACAAAACTCATAGATTACAACGAATTCTTCACAAGAACAATAACAAACGGGTACTGACCACATGAAGCTTAGTTTTGAATGAACCCTACTCGGAAATAAAATAGTGTAGACACGCTCGCTCTTAGACATTTCAAAACACCAGTTTGTTGGTCGTATATATTGGACCAGTTGCTGGTTTAATATAGCACATAGCTAAAATAGAAAATAGCTGTGAAATATAAATAAGAAGGTAATTTTCAAAGTGTAGGGGGGGGGGCCATGCCCCCCCTGCCCCCCCTAATTGGCGCCTCTGTTCCCCTTAGTTGTAAACACCCACTTTGAAAAATTGAGGGAATGAAAATGATCAGTTTCCTCTTAGTTGTAAACACTCGCTTTGAAAAATTGGGGAAACGAAAAGTGACAAGAATATAAATACACTTTTGTCGGGCCAGTTTCCACTTAGTTGTAAACACCCGCTTTGAAAAATTGGGGGAACAAAAAGCGACTAGAATGTAAATACCCAGATATTAAATACTCTTTGGTTGAGCCAGTTTCCTCTTAGTTGTAAAAACCCTCTTTGAAAAATTGAGGGACTGAAAATGACCAGTCTCCTCTTAGTTGTAAACACTCGCTTTTGAAAATTGGGGGAACAAAAAGTGACAAGAATATAAATACCCGGATATTAAATACTCTATGGTCGGGCCAGTTTCCCCTTAGTTGTAAACACCCGCTTTGAAAAATTGGGGGACCAAAAAGCAACTAGAATAAAAATACCCAGATATTAAATACTCTTTGGTTGGGCCAGTTTCCTCTTACTTGTAAAAACCCTCTTTGAAAAATTGAGTGAATGAAAATGACCAGTTTTCTCTTAGTTGTAAACACTTGCTTTTTAGTACTTGGGGAACGAAAAGTGTCTAGTATGTAAATACCCGGATTTTAATTACTTTTTGGTCAGGCCCGTTTCCCCTTAGTTGCAAACACCCGCTTTGTAAAATTGGGGGAAGGAAAAGTGACTAGAATATAAATACCCGGATATTAAATACTCTATGGTCGGGCCAGTTTCCCCTTAGTTGTAAACACCCGCTTTGTTTTTCATCGATTCATCTTTATATTCCTTAGTGATATTTTTTGCCAATGCCCTTTTTATTTTTCCGGCAATTTCACTGTCTATTACAACATTATTTTTACAAAGGTAACAATTTCGGCACATCGACAAGATATGGTTTATGATATTAGTAGAAGAGTATGCATGTCTTCTTTTGATCTTCCGTTGAATGCTAATACCCGAAAGTTGACAATGGGGAGCAAAAAGAGGTAGCATGTTACCACAAGCACTGGCAAGAAGATGTCCCTCTTTGTCAACTATTAATTTTATGTTGGCATTTTCTTTGAGTGCTATCATCTCTGGATATCTCACTCTTGCATATCCACCATAAGAAGAGTTGAATTTTTTTGGTACTCCAAAGAAATTAAATTCCTTACTGTCATGACAATGCACACATACATTTCCAATAGTGCTACCATTTTTCCTTCTCTCATAGTTTAAATACTTCTCCTTGTCACCATGTAATGCTACAATAACATTGACAAGTGAACACACTTTATTAAAATGCTCCATCTTCACTTCTTTAAAAGATATGACTTATGTGTTTATCGTTCCACTGCGTACAAAATACTGATTTAATACATGCAATAGACTAGGTAGTGTCAATATCCGGAAATAGAATACCAGTGAAAAAGCCACCTTGTGTCTCTGAAAAATCGCATAGTACAATTTTTTGAGCCGTAAGCATATTTTGTCATTTCAATATACTTACAAAAAAAAAAAAAGTTGAATAATTTCGAAGTTTAAAAAAATAGTTTCCTTTTATGAAGCAAAAAATTATTGAATTAGAACCATCAGTACTCATTATTATGAATCTCCGACACTGGACTTAAGTTTCACAGTTGAACCTGAGAATGGACCTAAGTTTCACATTTGAACGAGAGAATTGTATTTTCCATAATTTTCTTACAGGAAACTAGAGTTTATGGTCAAAAACCCTTATTAGCTCAGATTCTATAGAAATAGTTTATTTTTCGATCCATACCTGGACTTAAGTTTCACCTATGAACCAACGAATTGTATTTTCATAATTTTCATACAAAAAACTAGAGTTTACGGTCAAAAACCCTTATTAGCTTCAATGTTTTTGCTAGCAACTCGCCCTCCACTATAACTTCGCTAATACATCCTTCTGTCAATCAAACCATCTCCCACAAAAAAATTGTCAGACATTTCTTGTTAAAAAATTTTTAAGTCAACTCATCACCACGGGTTTTTCGCTAGAACCTCGCCCTCCACTATAACTACTCTAATAAATTCTTATGCCAATCTACCCATCTCACCCCAAACCACTTTTCAGTCATTTCTTGTTAAAAAAAATTAATTTCAACTCATCCAAACGGGTTTTTCGCTAGCAACTCGCCCTCCACTATAACTTCACTAATACATCCTTCTGCCAATCAAACACTTTTCAGTCATTTCTCGTGAAAAAAAAAATTATTTCAACTCATCCACATGGGTTTTTCGCTAGCAGCTCGCCCTCCACTATAACTTCACTAATACATCCTTCTGCCAATCAACCCATCTCCCCCAAAACACTTTTCAGTCATTTCTCAATAAAATTTTTACTTCAACTCATCCACACGGGTTTTTTGCTAGCAACTCGCCCTCCACTACAACTTCGCTAATACATCCTTCTGCCATTCCTCTTAGTTGTAAACACCAGCTTTGAAAAATTGGGGGAACAAAAAGTGACAAGAATATAAATACCCTGATATTAAATACTCTTTGGTCGGGCCAGTTTCCAGTTAGTTGTAAACACCCGCTTTGAAAAATTGTGGGAACGAAAAGTGACAATAATATAAATACCCCTTGGTTGGGCCAGTTTCCTCTCAGTTGTAGACACCTGCTTTGAAAAATTGGGTGAACGAAAAGTGACAAGAATATTAATATCCTTTGGTCGGGCCAGTTTCCTCTTAGTTGTAAACAGCCGCTTTGAACAATTGGGGGAACGAAAAGTGACAAGAATATAAATACTCTTTGGTCGGGCCAGTTTCCCCTTAGTTGTAAACACCCACTTTGAAAAATTGGGGGAACGAAAAGTGACAAGAATATAAATACTCTTTGGTTGGGCCAGTTTCCTCTTAGTTGTAAACACCCGCTTTGAAAAATTAGGGGAACGAAAAGTGACAATAATATAAATACCCCTTGGTTGGGCCAGTTTCCTCTTAGTTGTAGACACCTGCTTTGAAAAATTGGGGGAACGAAAAGTGACAAGAATATTAATATCCTTTGGTCGGGCCAGTTTCCTCTTAGTTGTAAACAGCCGCTTTGAAAAATTGGGGGAACGAAAAGTGACAAGAATATAAATACTCTTTGGTCGGGCCAGTTTTCCCTTAGTTGTAAACACCCACTTTGAAAACTGAGGGGAACGAAAAGTGACAAGAATATAAATACCCGTTGGTCAGGCCAGTTTCCACTTAGTTGTAAACACCCGCTTTGAAAAATTGGGGGAACGAAAAGTGACAAGAATATAAATAGTCTTTGGTCAGGCCAGTTTCCCCTTAGTTGTAAACATCCACTATGAAAAATTGGGGGAAAGAAAATGATCAGTTTCCTCTTAGTTGTAAACACTCGCTTGGAAAAATTGGGGGAACGAAAAGTGACAAGAATATAAATACTCTTTGGTCAGGCCAGTTTCCCCTTAGTTGTAAACACCCGCTTTGAAAAATTGGGGGAACAAAAAGCAACTAGAATATAAATACCCAGATATTAAATACTCTTTAGTCGGGCCAGTTTCCTCTTACTTGTAAACACCCGCTTTGAAAAATTAGGGGAATGAAAATGACCAGTTTCCTCTTAGTTGTAAACACTCGCTTTGAAAAATTGGGGGAACTAAAAGTGTCAAGAATATAATTACCCAGATATTAAATACTCTATGGTCGGGCCAGTTTCCACTTAGTTGTAAACACCCGCTTTGAAAAATTGGGGGAACAAAAAGTGACTAGAATAAAAAATACCCAGATATTAAATACTCTTTGGTCGGGCCAGTGTCCTCTTGCTTGTAAACACCCGCTTTGAAAAATTGAATGAATGAAAATGACCAGTTTTCTCTTAGTTGTAAACACTTGCTTTGGAGAATTGGGGGAACGAAAAGTGTCAAGAATATAAATACCCGGATATTAATTACTCTTTGGTCGGGCCAGTTTCCCCTTAGTTGCAAACACCCGCTTTGAAAAATTCGGGGAAGGAAAAGTTACAATAATACAAATCCCTTTTGGTCAGGCCTGTTTCCTATTTGTTTTAAACACCCGATTTTAAAAATTGGGGGAACAAAAAGTGACTGGAATGTAAGTGTCCGGATATTAAATACTCTTTACTCAGGCCAGTTTCCTCTTACTTGCAAACACTCGCTTTGAAAATTTGGGGGAACAAAAAGCGACTAGAATATAAATACCCGGATATTAAATACTCTTTGCTCGGGCCAGTTTCCTCTTAGTTGTAAACACCCGCTTTGAAAAGATGGGGGAATGAAAAGTGACGAGAATATAAATACTCTTTGCTTGAAAAGTATTAAAAATGATTTGCTGTTGAGGCCTAAGTCATTATCTTTAGAATAAATAAACTATACCTTTTAAATAATTACAGTAGTCTAAAGTCTTTCAGAAAAAGCTCAGACACGATGTCAAATTTATGAGCAAAAAATATAAAAAGAACCATGAACATGTCATATTTAAATATCACAAGAGAGATGTCAAATGTTTCCAGCAAAACTAGAAACATGCTTGGGCACTTTATAGGTAAAGGTCGCTTTTTAAAATATCTACGTCAACCGGCCCATAAAGAATACATTCAAATTTCAATATAAAAACTTTTTACTTTTAGTCTAATCTTTTTTTTTTTAGCGCCTGTAGAAACACTCAGAAATGTAGAAAGGCTCCCAAACCAGGTGGGACAAAGCAATGTCAGTCTCAAAGGAAAGATTAACCTTCGTGAGCTTTTTGGTGCCATATGTTTTTAGCTTAATCTAATGATTTTTCATCTTAAGTTTTTTTCTTCTTCTTTTCTTTTAATTTGGCACCAGCTACAGCCATAAATCTCAGAAGTTCATATGAGTCTTTTCAACAAAAATGGATTTGCAATTTTTTGTCTAAATTTTTAAGATAGTTGGTGAGGAGAGTGTGTAAATTCCTCTTTTTCACTTTCCTGAGATCTACTCAACAAAACTAAAAAAAAAACTAAAATAAAATACTCAAAATTGGAAAACCCTATTTTCCGCGGTTTTTTTTCCCGAGGGGAGTATATTTTCTGCGAGGGGTATTTTCCTCGGGAGGGGGGGGGGGGGTAAACACCTAGAACCCAACTGTTGTTTATATCAATTTTCATTCGTCCTGTAGAAACTTAGCTGTACACACACGTTCATTAGTCCCCCGTTTTATTAAAAGAATATTTTCGCGTTACATTTCAATACAACCAAAATAGTAAAATTTGGATAGCTGAATAATATGACGTTATGTACCAATACAACCAGATTTGTATCTCAGCTTGTTACCTCATTAAATCAATGAATAATGTTGAAACT
>NW_028297657.1:0-12432 GCF_049724085.1 Artemia sp. Qi Xiang Cuo
CCCGGCCGTTTACATAATGTCCCAGAAAAAATATTTGCTTAGACTGCATAAGTCCAAGTTTCTCTCTAATCCCGTTCTATAAGTTCGGCGAACTCTTCATTAGCTCGCAATTATTGTAAGCCGCCGCGCGAGTGTTCCAGGATTGAACCGTTAACTTGGTTTCCCCTCACTAAAATCTTTGGCACGATTGAAATATTCAGTGTAAATTAGAACGTCAATATGTGACAAATAGAATAATCTCTCTCTTAAAACTAAGTGAGAAAAATAGGGTATTTTGAGTTTCAAATGGTGAGCATTAATTTAAATTACCTAAAAATATTCGCTTATGAGTTATCGATGCGATAGAAAAGATTATAAAAGATTGGTTTCTCTGCAAAAAAAATATATTTAGAGATCTCGGAGGGAGGGCAGATAAAATAATGGTGGTGAGTGGGGTTAATATCTCACAGAGATATACTTTTACTCAGTGTTTAAAAATCGTTTTGTGTAGATATTTCTTTGTAATTAATGAGAGAAAAAAAGTAAAAATACAAAAGTAAAAGGCTCTCTAGCAGATAAAAATAGCTTACTTTATTGAAAAAAAAATACTCAATTCTTCAAATTGATCAACCACTTTACAGAAAGCTGGAGGCTTGACAATTACATGATATGGAGCCATTGGTTGGTCTATGACTTGCTTGAATGAGCCAACCCTTCTCTCTTGCATGGAAGGCTCAGGACTTGACGGAGAGTGCACTGACGATTGATGGGGAGCTGATAGCTCAGATTTTACGTGAGAAGGAGCCACCGTTTGGCCTACGGCTTGTCTTGAAGGTTCAGGTAACGTCTGTTGGAGGGTGGAGGGGCCGACGTTAATTTCTTGTGCAGGAGCTGTGACTTGCGTAGTCGGGACAGGGGCTTGCATGGATGGCTGCACTTGGGCAGGCAGTGTGGAGCTGGGGGGCTTCGGCCAGCGACCATATTGGACAACTGTCGCCTTTGCAGGGGGCGCATTATTGGCCCTCGCTTTCTTGGAAGGAGGGGGCACGCATTCTTCGCTATTTGCGTCAGCCATAGGGACCGCAAATTCTTCATAATTTGCCTTAAAGAAGAGAAGAAAAATCAAAATAATTTCTCCCTTTTTAAAGAAGGAAAGTTATTAAACGTAATTCTGTTTAGTTTTATCACTAAGAAAGCAAAAATTTCGCGAGAACTATAGTTGACTTAGAAATCAAGCGTTTTTATTAGACAATCAGTAGTCTATATCCATAGGATAGAAATCATTGTTTCTATTTTTACCATTTAAATGTTCCAGTCTATATGCTTTAAATTAGATCGTTAACCCATCGACATGTAGGCCTATATTTTGCAAACATTGGTTAAAAATGCTATTCAATTTACGCATAATATAAGCTTCATGCAACTCCCACAGACTTTTCTTTCTAGCCTTGCATATCAAAGTTAAAAATCCTGGATTCACGCTCCCCTCCCGGCCACAAATTTAGGAAAATTAATCCATCTCTCTCATAGAGTTAATCATGCTTTTTATTCAAGCGAAATGCATATCTTACTAGATTTTATTCAATCGAAAGGCATATCTTACTAGCTTTTATTCAAATGTTATGTATAAAATCAATAAATGTCTAAGAAGCACTAATCTTTTCTATTTCTAATATTAGCGCTCTAAGCCCTCACCAGCCACCTTCCTTGCGTCTCGCGCCCCGCCCGGCCCCACATTTTGGACATTTTAGCCAACTCTCTCAGTTAGTTCATCATTAGTTTTATTCAAGCGAAAGTCATATATTACTAGCTTTTATTCAAGCGAAAGGCATATCTTACTAGCTTTTATTCAAGCGAAAGGCATATCTTACTATCTATATAGTCAAATGTTATGGCTAAAATCACTAAATGATGAAGAAGCAATAATCTTTTCTATTTCTAATAAAAGCGCTAACCCCCCTCCCCAGCAAAAATCCTGGATTCACGCTCCCCTCCCGGCCCCGAATTTATGAAAATTAATACATCTCTCTCATAGATTTAATTATTCGTTTTATTCAAGCGAAATGCATATATTACTAGCTTTTATTCAAGCGAAAGGCATATCTTACTAGCTTTTATTCAAATGTTATAGCTAAAATCACTAAATGATGAAGAAGAAATTATCTTTTCTATTTCTAATAAAAGCGCTAACCCCCTCACCACAACAAAAATCCTGGATTCACGCCTGGGAATATAAAAGAAACTTTATTGAAGGCTTGAAAATAATCTGTTTCTCTTCCCCAAAATAGCGCAATGCGTCTGCGCCTAATTATTACAATTGCCTCAGTGTTTTAATTTGACAGAAGAATAGTCCCTTTGGCTGCTGCGTTTGTAAACCCATCGGAAGAGGGGACGACAAAGTAATTATAACCCTGCGGAAATGTACTGTCAAAACCAGAGCGAGCTAAAGCGCTGGATGTAGACAGGGGTCTTATACTCGTGACCCCACCACGTGGTTTAGCTGGAAATATAGAGGGAAGGAGTTTATTGAAATGGTATTTCTTTTGCGATGGGGTTGTAAGACTAGGGGGGTTAGGTTTTGAGGGTAATGGAATATATTTACATTGATTATAATGATGTTTGTATAGGAATATATTTACATTGATTATAAAGATTGTATGGTTTGTTGGGGGGGGGGGGGGTTAAGGATTAAAATAACATAATTGCGTTTTAGCTGAATATAATGGAGGGTGTCCAAGGAAAATTCATTTGAAAATAAAAATGTACTTACATTGAAAATTGCGGTTGCCAAGGCCTCAAGCTCATCAAATTTATCCATTGTCAGGTTGTTTGCACTGTGTCACAATAGTTTCTGTTAATTGAATTGCATTGCATGCCCGTTATATACGAAATATCTAGGTCAAATTGTTATGTAAACAAAGCCCTCTGATTGGCTGAGAAGGAGGATGTAACCGAGTCGCTGATTGGCTGAGAAGAGGGATCTAACTGTTTCCCGGGAACTCGTAACATCTGGCTCGGAAACAATAACAAATTCTATTTCCGGATCATAACATCTGCCTCGAATAACAATAACAACAACATCTGGCTCAAATAACAACAACAAATTGGATCATAACATCTGCCTCAAACAGGAAGGAAGTGTCATTAACTGTTTCCGGGAAAGTCATAACATTTGGCAAATTCCTGTTTTTTCATTCTCACTGAGAAAACCATAAAACAGACATGAATTGCTGTTGACATACATAAATGTGACAATGTCCCTTTTTTTCAAATTCTCACTGACAAAAACCATTAAACATCCATGAAAACAGATATAAATGTGAGAAAATTCATGTTTTTCAAATTCTCACTGACAAAAACCATAAAACATCCATAATTTGATGTTGACATACATAAATGTGACAATGTCCCCTGTTTTTCAAATTCTCACTGACAAAAACCATTAAACATCCATGAAAACAGACATAAATGTGAGAAAATTCATGTTTTTCAAATTCTCACTGACAAAAACCATAAAACATCCATAATTTGATGTTGACATCCGAGAAAAACATCAAATAAATCGAACAACACATATCCATCCATGAAAACAACCATAAATGCGACAAAATTCATGGTTTTTCAAGTGAGAAAATTCCTGTTTTTTCATTCTCACTGATAAAACCATAAACCACGTGGTCATGTTCGGAGTCAATAAGGCCCTTCTACTGTCATCAGCAAAAACAAAAGGCAGGGTGGCCTTTATATAACAGTGTGTATGCTCAAATTATCTTCCGAAATGAATAGTAGAAAAATAAACTAAAGTTTTCATTTAAAACAAAATAATTTTTTGTTTTTTTTTCTTTAAAATTTCACTTTCATCAAAATTATCACCTGTTTTTCAATATTTTCACCTCATTAAATTATAAATGGAAATGTTATGTGGTCTCAGAAACGGCCTACGCATGGTTAGAACCAAATTTATGTTTTGTTGAAATAATTTTTTTTTTGTTTAGAACTTTCGAAAGAAGCGGGAAATTATACGTTAATATACTCCTGCTTTCCTAAACACCTATTATGAGAACCAATCATGTATGAACACCTTATTTTGCATGAGTATCTACCATATACCCAATTTACAAAATATCATCGCATTTCAATCAATAGGAATGATCAAGAAATACTTGAATCTGTACAGATTTATTATTCTTACCCATCGCACTCAAATACATAAAAAAAGAATTCCAGGAAGTTGGAGCAGTATATAGTTTTTCAATGCTATTGTACAAACAGAAAAACTTCTAAGACTATATTTTGCCTATATTAAAGAGAAAATGACACTCTAGCTTTTAGGGGGTTAGAGGGCTTAGGGAATGGTAGCCCTTCTCTTGTTTTGCGGTAATTTTTGTTCATTTTAAGTTTGGATTGTCACATTACTTGTGAATGTGGCTCTTTAATTTAGTAGAAGGAAAAGAAAATCTAACCAATGTTTCCTTGTACCAAAACAACGTGTCATCAGCATTAAAAAGAGAAAACAGTTTTAATATCTTTAGACCTGAGAATCAATAAATTGCTTTGTCGCTAACTTCCAAAAACTTGGCTACATTTTGTCCATAAAATTGGCTACAGCCATGACCTGGCTACATTTTGTCCATAAAGGCTCATGTTTAAATCGCTTTTCAATCGTGGATGTTCAATCAGGTTCTGAGTAGCTCGTACATCTTCCAAAAAAGGTGCATGACGTTACAAAAACGTTGCAAAAATGTTAGCACGTACATCTTCTCAAAATGAACCATACCTAAAGATTAATCAGAGGCAATGCTATAGCGTTGCCTATACTAAAGGCGATACGGCTCCAATGTTTTATTATTGTTTTTTCCCAGAGGCACTTCATATGGAAGGGGTGTAAGCACGCCTCCCGCTAGATTTTTTGTGAAAAACACGAACTTTATGAACTTTTGATTGCGCTTTTTATGAACCAATTATGAACCTAAATTTACGATATGTGCACCACAGAAACTGCCCGTAGACACAAAAAGCAACATTTGGTGTTTTCATCACTGGTGCATATATTCTTCTTGTTTTTTGTTGTTTTTTTTATGAGTTTTTCAATACAACAGTACAAAACACCACTACAAAATACTCCACTCTACTAGTTCCTTTTGGTAAAATATGACGAAATTAAGGACGACTTTCGTTTGTTTACCCTGCTCTGTATCAGATCAACCTCTCTGGCTGCCCTATCTTCTTCGCGCATCTTAACGGCTCAAAGCCCCGATCCTACTTTCTACAAAGTCTTTGGTATCTATGGCTTTTTTTAGCTTCTCATTAGCTTTTTGAAGAAGCCTTTCTGCTACTTGTCTCGTCTCCTTTTCTACTGACTTCTTCTCAATCAAACCTTTTTCCGGGTATTCAATGATCTTCTTCCCAGATAATATCCTCTTTTTTCCTCTTCTTCTCTTGCCTTCTTCTCTTCTTCTTCTTTCCTTTTGAACTCCTCTTCAGCCTGTTTAGATGGCTCAGTTTCCGGGTACAGTTTATAGCTCTGACACGCATTTCGCCCCAAATTCAACAGCTCTATGGTAATAGGGACTAACTTGGGCCTGTTCTCAAACTTCTAAAGAACGTCAGAGACTATCAGTCTAGAATTGAGCATTTTCACTTTCATCAATGAATTTTCCTCGGGCATGATACGTCCTGACCGGGAAAAATTACGTTCAACGTCAACGTTCCCATGCGAATGCAGAGAGCTGCTTTTAATATCTTTGAAACAAAGGGATATTCTGTCTTTCCTTGATAGTTTTTCAGACTAAAACCGAGTTCCATAAAACATCAATCGTCAACGAAGTCATGTTCTTAGGCAAACTCGGTTCCAGCTGAAGCAAGTTCCATTCATCATTGGCAGCTTCAGTATTCACTAGGAAAGGCATAAATCCAACGATTTTCACAAAGTCGCTTGTTCTTGTCTCCGGATTTGAATCATCCAGCCACAGCCCCCGGAAATGCTGAAGTGTACTTTGACTTAGTGATTTCTCTTCAATATGGTGGCAAGCAACCAGGTAAGCAGTTCTGGCACTACTCCTGAAGCTCGGATCATCAACTTTTTGTACCTTCGACAGGAATTCTTCCACGACGTCACCGCATGCAACTTTATCAGATGGAAGAAAATCCCCGCTTGAATGGGAGAGCTCAGAACAAGCTTTTTGTTTCCTTCTGAATATCAGTCAAAGCACTTTGCTTGACAAAACGGCTGGCGGTCATCATTAGTTGTCAATGCATATCGTCATACAGAATGTGGATAGGTGGTTCTTTACGTTGAAACAACTCTGTGAACTGAGCAAATAGGTTTCCGAAAAATATGACAAAGAGAACTAATGCCTTGGTTGTGGTACATTCGAGACTGCAAGATATCTCTTGGTATTCCTAGACTTCATCGATTCTGGTCTTTTCTTAGGGATGAATTTCAGGACATACTCACCGAGAGCTTCCCATTACTCATCAAGTCTCTCAGCTGAAACAAGGTTTAGCCATCGAAACGAGGGTTAGCCATCGACTTGGAACATGTTTCAGAAAACGATGTGGAGGAAGCTCCACACCTTCACAAAACATGCAGTGTTACAGTTTGAAACGTTTTAAATATAACTCTTGCACATTTGCTTCGCTTGTCCTTTACAAGGAAAAAGACAACAACCGCAAGTGCTTTCCATCTGATGGCAAGAAAAATATGAACTATATGAACCTTTTTTCTAAATTAATTAAAAAAACTTTTTCCACAAAATAATTTTTTCAAAGAAAAGTAAAGAACTCCATTAAACAAAAAATGAGCAAAAATAAAATCAAATAATCTACCAAGCGTGAAACTACCATAAATCAGCATAGATAAATAAATGAAACCCAAAACGAGCAGAAATTACAATAAATAACCGAGTCAAATTAAAAAAGAGCAGAAATTAACATAAGTTAGGCTCAAAACCCCTATGCCTTCCCAAGGCCAGAACATAATTTGCACTTTACTGAAAAAAATACAAATGAATGTGCAATGTCAGTTTAATATACATTTACTGATATTTAGTAATCAAAATCTTAATATTATTTGATTTATTAAAGTTATAAAAGTATAATCCTCAAAGATGAATATTCAAAAATCGGTCTGTCTTTTAATCCTGAGAAATCCGAAGTAATCCTTTTCAATTGGCGAAATCCCTCTACTTCTCTTATAAATATGAAAGGTTCTCTTGTTAAACCCTCAGACCATATTACATACCTGGGCCTTCCAATTGGCACATCTATAGGCCACACACGTCGTTTGCTGATTTCTCACGTTGAGCGTAAAATTAGCATTTCTTACGCTGTAATCGTAAAAAGCAAACTACGTTTCAACCGTTACATTCTAGCTTCCATTTATAACGCCACAGCCCTTCCTCATCTGCTTTACATTGCTCCTTTCTGGAGATTCTTTAGAGTTACAGATAAAAAGCACCAACGATTAATCTTCTTCAGGTTTGCTAAATATATTCTACATTTGCCCCCTTGAACAAGAAACCGTAAAATTATTCATTTGTATAAGCTAACTGACCCGAATATTAGCATTAATAAATCTCTATCCCATTTTCAAAGTAAGTTTCATCCAAAGTAAGTTTCATCAAATCATCCATGGTCACCAATTTGTTCACAATAGTTTTTTTTTTGTATTAATGTAATGCATGTAATTATTAGTATTAATAAATCTCTCTCCCGTTTTAAAAGAAACTTTTATCATCCTTTCGTTAGCATCATTGTTCCTATTAATGTAATGAAGAGTTTTTTTTGTCATGTATTAAATTTCAATGTGTGTGTCCTTCTTTTTCTTCTTTTTTTTTCTTTTTGTTTTCTTTAGTGATTACTCCGTCTACTGTACCTTTTGTACCTTTTTTTGACGGGCAATAAATAAATAATAATAATGATAATAATAATAATAATAAACATTTATAATTTTTTCAGTGAAGTGCAAATCCTATACTGGCCTTAGGAAGGCTTAGAGGTTTTGAGCCCAACTTATGTTAATTTCTGCTCGTTTTGAGTTTAACTCGGTTATTTATTGTAATTTCTGTTCGTTTCAGGTTTCATTTATTTATCGATGCTGATTCGTGGTAGTTTCACGCTTGGTAGATCATTTGATTTTATTTTATTCATTTTTGGTTTAACGTAGTTCTTCATATTTCTTTGAAAAACTTATTTTGCGGAAAAAGTTTTTTTAATTAATTTCTGTTCTTTTTGTATCGCCATAGTCTTTTCAGAGAAAAAGAAAATAATACTTTAAATCTTTTCGTTTTTTTAAGAATTTATAGTTTGGCCTGCTATTTGTATGCTGGAGAAAAATTTTCAGCAATTTTTAAAAACATACACCTTTTTAAAAATTTGAACACAAATAGTAGTGTTTTATTTAGTTTCATACCTCCTCTAGTTGACCTGAAATGGAAAACCTGATACCATTCGCCAAAAAAATCTGTTTACTTTCTTTGATAGCTTGGATACACTTACGCTATTTTGATTTGGTTAAATTTTAAGAGCAGAAGTAGCCCCAAAAGTTTGAACATAATACCCTCAGTCGTTCTTAGGATACTGCTGAGATGCCTTATTAAGAATTAGCATTAACACAGTGCATTTTGATTTAATCTTATGACAACATTTAGTTTTTAAACATAAAGTTAAATGGGAGGGTGGGCGTGGGAGGGGGATTAGTTTCCCTCCAATCATTTTTGACTATTAAAAAGGTTATCAGCCCTTTCTATTTTTAATCGAATGAGCCCTTTTCAAAGTTCCTACTACAACTCCTCTGATAAAAAAGTGCCCTGGTCTAAACAACAACAACAACAAAAAAATAATACATTATATCCACATCAATCTTTACTTTAAAAATGTCAAGCCTTCCAATTACTTTCGACTATTAAAAAGGGCACTAGGCCTTTCGAATTCCAATCGAATGAGCCTTTTTCGAGTTTATATGACAATACTTCCTATTAACACCTTATATGGCCCCAGGGCATAAATTACAACTCTTACCCTAAGGGCTGTGAGGGTGGTTGTCATCCTCTAAGACCTAGTTTCCAGAACTTTCAACTACGTTACACAAAATGTCGATCTCAGAATTTTGATTTGATGTGTCTGGGAAAATGGTGGGCGTGAGAGGGGCGTTAGTCTTTCTCCAATCACTTTCAACTATTAAAAAAGGCACTAGCTCTTTCAATTTTCAATCAAATGAGCCCTTTTGGAAGTTTCTACGACAACCCTTTCAATAAAAACATTATATGCCCCCAAGGGATAAATTGCAACCCTCGCTCTGAGGACTGGGTGAGGGGGGGGTTGTCATCCTCACATACCTAATTTCCAGAAATTTCAATTATGTTGAAGAAAATGGCTATCTGAAAATTTTGATTGAATGTGTTTGGGGGGATGGTGGGCGTGAGAGAGGGGTTAGTTACCGTCCAATCACTTTCTACTATTTAAGAGGGTACCATATCTTTCAATTTCCAACCGCAAAAGCCCTTTTTGAAGTTTTCACGACATCACTACCATTATAAGTGGTTTACGCCTCCTGATCTTAACTTGCGACTTTAACATTGGGGACAGTCCTGAATTGTGTATCCTCTAATACATAGCTTCCAGAACTATCAACTAATTTGAACAAAATGGCTGTCTCTAAACTTGGATTGAATATGTTTGGGAAATGGTGGGCGTGAGAGGGGGGTTAATTACTATCCAATCACTTTCGACTATTAAAAAGGGTAATTTCAATTTCCAATCAAATGAGCCCCTTTTAAAATTTCTACAACAACTTTCTATATAAACCTTATATGCCCCCAGGGAACAAATTACAACCCTTGCACTGAAAGCTCTGATGGGGTTTTTATCCTAAAAGACCTAATGTCTAGAAATTTCGACTACGTTGAACAAAATGGATATCTCAAAATTTTGATTGGATGTGTTTGGGGAAAAGGTGGGCGTGAGAGGGGGGTTAGTTGCGCATTTGAATAAAAACCTTATATGCCCCCAGGGCATAACTTATAACCCTTGCCCTGAATCCTACGGGGAGAGTCTCCTGCTCAAAGGTATAATTTCCTGAACTTTAAACTTCGTGGAGCAAAATAGCTATCAAGAAATTTTGATCGGGTATGTTTGGGGAAATGGTGGGCGTGGAAGGGTTGTTTGTTGCCTTCCAATCACTTTCGACTATTAAAAAGGGCACTAGCCATTTCAATTTCCAATCGAATGAGTCATTTTTGAAGTTTCTACGACGACGCGTTCAGTAAAAACCTTATAAGCCCCCAAGGCATAACTTACAACCCTTGCCCTGAGGGCTGTGGGGGAGTGTCCTCTTCAAAAACATAGTTTCTATCTGGAAATCCAAAACACTGAATAAAATGGCTATCTAAAAATTTTGATTGGATGTGTTTGGGAAGAAGGTGGGCATGAGAGGGGGGCTAGTTGCCTTCCTATCAATATTCGACTATTAAAAAGGGCACTAGACCTTTGAATTTACAATTGAATGAGCCCTTTTTCAAGTTTCTACGACAAAGACTTCATTAAAACTTATATGCCCCCAGGGCATAACTTCTAACCCTTGCTCTGAAGACTGTTTGGGGGAGTGTCCTGCTCAAAGGTATAATTTCCTGAACTTTAACTGTGTGGAACAAAATGGCTGTTTCAAAATTTTGATTGGATGTGGTTAGGGAAATCGTGGGCGTAGAAGAGGTGTTAGTTGCCTTCATATTACTTTCGACTATTGAAAAGGGCACTAGCCATTCCAATTTCTAATCGAATGAGCCCTTTTTGAAGTTTCTACGACATTGCGTTCTATAAAAACTTTATATGCCCCCAGGGCATAACTTACAACCCTTGTCCTGAGGACTGTGAGGAGGTTGTCATCCTCAAAGACCTAATTTCCAGAACTTAAAACTACGTTGAACAAAATGGCTATCTCAAAATTTTGCTTGGATGTGTTCGGGGGAATGATGGGCGGGGGGGGGGGGGCTAGTGACCCTCCAATCACTTTTGACTATTGAAAAGAGCACTAGACCTTCGAATTTCCAATCGAATGAGCCTGTTTTGAAGTTTTTAAGACAACAGCCTCTATAAAAACCTTACGTGTCCCTAGAGCAAGGCTTACAATTTTTTCCTTATTGGTTTTGTAGGATTACACTCTTCAAAAACATATTTTCTATCTGGATATCAACTACGCTAAAGAAAGTAGCTGTCTAAAAATTTTGATTGGTTGTGTTTGGGATAATGACGAGCGTGGGGGGGGGGGGGGTATTTGCCCTCCAATCACTTTCGACTATTGAAAAGGGTACTAGCCCTTTGAATTTCCAGTCGTATGAGCCTGTTTTGAAGTTTCTACGACAACGCCTTCTATAAAAACCTTATATGCCCCCAGGGCATAATTTAAAACCCTTGTCCTGAGGGTTGTGGGGGAGTGTCCTCCTCAAAAAGATATTTTCTATGGGGAAATAAACTACGCTGAACAAAATGGCTATCTCAATGTTTTGGTTGGATGTATTTTGAAGAACGAGTGGCGTGGGGGGGGGGCTATTGGCCCTCAAATCTCTTTCGACTCTTAAAACGCGTACTAGCCCTTTGAATTTCCAGTCAAGTGTGCCTGCTTTGAAGTTTCTATGACAACGCCTTCTATAAAAACCTTTATGCCTCCAGGGCATAACTTAAAACCCTTGCCCTGAGGGTTGTGGGGGAGTGTCCTCCTAAAAAACATATTTTCTATCCGGAAATAAACTACGCTGAACAAAATGGCTTTCTCAAAATTTTGATTGGATGTGTTTGGGGGAATGACGGTCATGGGGGGGGGGGGCTAGGTGCCCTTCTATACCTCTTAAATATAAAAAATAGATCGCTCCCATCTAGTTTCCAAATGATTTAGTGCACTTTGATCATTCTATGATGATACCTTTTATGCGAAGTGCCCTGGTATGGAGAAAAAAAAAAACACATTTTGGCAACGTCGTTCTTTACTTAGGCAGCGCTAGCGCGCTGCCTATGATCATGAACCATTTATGAACTTAGGTTAAAAATATGAACTTTTTTCATAATTATGAACCCAGTGGGAGGCCTGTGTAAGGAGTAGGGGTGTAAACTAGGCCCCACCACGCTCCTTTTCCCCCAAATCTGTCTGATAAAAGTTTTGAGATATGCATTTTTCTTAACAAACAGTTTTTTTTAAACAAATAGATTAGATAACAAGAAATCTGGTGTCGACACAACCCCTAGGGTCCGGGGGCAGGTGTTGTAAGTTATACCCTGGGGGCATATATGGTTCTTATTGAAGGAATGCTCGTATAAACTTCAGATAGGGTTCATTTGATTGGAAATTGAAAGTTCTAGTTCACTTTTTAAGAATCGAAAGAGATCGGGGCAACTAGCCCCCCCCCCCCCACATCCTTTTCCCCGAAACCCATCCGATAAAATTTTTTAGATAGCCATTTT
>NW_028297658.1:0-12427 GCF_049724085.1 Artemia sp. Qi Xiang Cuo
TTGCATTCTTGTGTTGCTTATTTTCTAAAATCTGTTGTATTCTTCCCACATAAAATTTACCACAAGAGCATGGAATTTTGTATACTCCCTTTTGCAAATTACTCGGCACCTTGTCTTTCCCTTTATTTAACAAAGATCCCATTTCCAAGGGGATCAGTTAGCCCAAGATTATATGGTTTGCCAAAAATACATAAAACAGGTATCCCTTTAAGACCTATAGTTTCAACAACCAATTCACAAACTGTAAAAATCGAGAAATGGGCAGCAATCACACTTAAACCTTTATTGTATCTCCAAGATTCATATATAAAAAACTCGGAATTCTTAAAAGATAAACTTATAAGAGTAGAAATATCAGAAAAATCTAGATTGTTCAGTTTTGATATACAATCAATGTATAAATATATTCCTTTTGATAAATCGTTTAGTATTTTACCCAAAAAACTTGGGGAACGTAAAAATGAGATAGAAGAATTATCTTCGGGAATCAAACTGGAAACTATATTAAATTTAGTCAAAATAACTAGCAGGTATACTAATTACTTCACGTTTAGAGATAATTTTTACCATCAAATTAGGGGATTGGCAATGGGAGGGCCTATAAGTCCATTGTTAGCAAATATTTATGTAGAGTATGTAGGAAATTGAGCTATAGAAACATATTTTTTAAAACCTAAATTTTGGGGCAGATATATGGATGATATTTTAGTTATTTGGAATTACGGGGAATCACAAATTGAAGGTTTTTTGGAACATTTAAATAATCTGGGAGAAGAATTAAGTTTTACAATTGAAAAGGAAACAGAGAATAAGTTACCGTTTCTAGATATTTTTATCCATAGAAATAACAACGAACTAGCGTTTTCAATTTACCGTAAACTGACTAATAACAACCGTTATTTGTCTTTCGCATCAAATCATCCGATCCAGGTAAAAAGGGATGTGGTTATTTTTTTAGTTGATAGGGTATTAAAATTAGCATCACCAGAATACATAAGCAATGAATGAATTTTTGTTAAGGATATTCTAGTAGGTAATGGCTATCCGGAAAATATGATTTCTCAAATAATTGAAAAAGGAAAAAAAAAGTTGACGGAACCAAAAATATTAGAAGAAGATGGGCCAATTCAAGCAACAAATTACATAACTTTGCCTTTTATCCCAACATTGTCACAAAAGTTAAGAAGGGAATTAAAAAAAACATAATATAAAGACAGCATTTAAATCAGGACAAACTATAATCTCTTTGTTAAATACAGGGAAAGACAAGGTGCCGAGAAAGTTGCAAAAGGGAGTATACAAAATTCCATGCTCTTGTGGTAAATATTTTGTGGGAAAAACACAACAGATTTTAGAAAATAAGCAACACAAGAATGCCATTGATTGCTCTCTAAAACAAAACACAACACCGGAAACGTTTGAGTCAGCTCTTGCAGAACATCTTTATAATTTTCCTCATCACAGTATTTTATTTGTTCAAACAAAAATAGTAGATACGTCTGGGGGTATTAGTACAAATAGAGATGAAGGGGATTTTAGGATCAATTCGATTTATAATAGTTTAATTAAAAGCAGGTAAGATTTTCAACCAGTACTGATTTTAATAATTGTTCTGAAACGAATGGTGACTTTGCGAACAAAGGTCAGACTGGGTTAAATGGTGGGAAAGGTAAATGCAACTGCAGCTAAGCTTGCAAGCAAACGATTCCGTACAATTTATAATTCAAACATTGGGTGATGAACTTGTGAGATCTATGTAGGGGTTATGGGCCGGGGGTTAGCTGACCTTTAATGTTTTAGTTTAAGTATAAATATATTTTCATTTTTTGATAGATTTCCATTTATATACTGAGAGTGGGCATGTGTCAATCAATATAAACATTCGATTTTGTTATAACGCCAGTGAATTGAAGTGTTTATTTAATATGTGAGTTTTGTTTTCCTATTTATTTATAATTTACTTTTGTTTGTTTAGCATGTTTTGTTTGTTTAGTATTAACTTAGAGTTAAGTTAAAGTTTTTGAAAAAGAACTTATTTTTTGTTTTGTTTAAAGAAAAAATTTCCGTTGAGAAAGGCTCCTGGATGTTGGGCCGAAATATTCGGAGTATTTCTGTTTAATTAAGTGTTTATTTTATTTATTTTTACTTCTTTATAGAAATTAAACCCCGTTTTTCTTGTTTAGTTTTTTGTTTGTAAATGGAAAAGCAGTGTGGTCTAAGAAATTATTTACCTTCAAGGTTTGTAATTAACTAATTATTTTCAATTCTTAAACTAACCATTAGAGTTGGCTTGCACCAAAAAGACGGGAACTAGCACCATGTGGGTCCAGCTGATTCAGTTGGTTCAAAACGATTCAAAGTTACTACAAATTTAAAGAAATGTGACAAAAATTAGACTTTGTCTGCAGTTGCTCTGTAGAACTGAAGGGGTTTGCTTCAAATGATCCAATACAAGAAACAGAGACGAAAATTGTAGCATTTTGAAAACAATTTACCATTTTTGCTGGTTGACAATTTACTCCCATTCCTGAAAAATATGCCGCATAAGAATCTAATTGATAAAGCAAGATTGTGTAAGCAGAAAGTGACGAATATAGTCTGCCAGGGCCAGTCAGAGTATTATAAAACATAAAATTGCGAAGAAAGGATGAAAACGAGTGCAACTAGTTGTCGAGAAGTGCCATTGATAAAGAATGGCGGTAACATTCTGAAAGTGCCAATGATGATGAAACAGTGACTTTGACAACCGTGGATTACTGGAAATCGGCTTTGAGTGCGAGGGACCATCGTTGAAACCAAACTTAGCAAAGTTTGTACAATACTTATTTTCCTTGCCATTTTCGAACCTAACTTCAGAAAGACTGTTCAGCTTACTCAAGAAGTAAGGAATCATTTGGTAACAGTAACTTTGGCTTCCACAATTCAGACGAAACTGGAAATGTAACAAGACGGAGTTACAGCAGACACACTGACGGTAGACCAGCCCCTCAAAAAGAGGCTAAAAGGAGTAGTAGCGTATGCCAGCACAGCTGAGCTACTGCATGATCAGAGAAGGCTGCTCACATAAAAAGCCATGCGATAGACACATATTATGAATGTAGTGCGGTATATGTATCTGAAGGTTTTGCAATTTTTTACACTTTTTTTCAGTTATATTAATGCTAATGAGCTGCGACTTTGCGTTTTCTCTTTATCATTTGTGAATACCTCTGGGGATGGTAGTAAAAAAAATATTTACTTAACTCAGACACAATGGTCAAAGGCCTTGTGTCCGTAATTCGTACAAATTTTCTGTCCCCGTCCTTAACTTAGTGGCCTGTCGTCTGGAATCTGAAAGGGCGACAAAAAATAGGGATTTATGAAGAAAAATGTCTTAATTAAACAGCTTTAGAGTCTGAATGAGATATAACTGCGCTTAGTTTCAAAATTAAATACATTTCAAGTATCTAGCTGTGTTCTTTTGTCATGTTTGACAACGTTGATTGACGAATTTTCTTTCCGGAATTGCAGCTGGCTCCAGTAAATCTGCACTCCAAATATTTAGAATGTTGTACTTTATACTCAAATCGCTCGAACACCTCCAAAAACTCAATACAAAAAACTGAAAATTCTATCAAAACCTGAAATCCATCTCCCAATTTTTTCCCTGATCCTGAGAGCCATATCCCGATTTTCTCCCGAAAATTGTCAAGATTTTATAGATTTTTTTCAAAACATAAGTGAAGACACTGGTTGAAGCTTCGAACCCGCTGAAACTAGACAAAAAACTTGAAACTATACGAGAGCAATCCGTGTTCGAAAACGCGGCTTTTATTGCCACTGCCCTAAAATGATGCCATCTATTTTTGTAAAATTTTGTGATATATCATTGAACTTCTAGAAGAATTAGAACAAATTTGAAAATGGATTGGCTAATTTTCGACCTTATTGTGTTAGCGTCACTAGGCGTATTCACACTTTTCACGTTGTGGAATGAAGACGAACATCCAATTGTCTTGATTTTGGTGACCGGCCTCGTTTGTTTTTGTGTCGTGGCCTTGTTTCATGTTGTTATCAACGATTTCTATGGGCCAAAATCACAGCATAGTCATGTAAGTTAAACCCTCTTCAACCCATAATAATTTTTTTTATCTTATAGGCTAATACAGGATCTTAAGTTATGCAAATACATTTCCTAAATTTTGAAAATTAACCTTGATATGGCTTAAAATACTTGAAAAAGCTTGACTAGGCTAGGCCTATTGTTAAACCCTAACCTTCACTTGTAATAGTTTGTGCTTGAATTTAGTTTAAACTAGCATAAGAATTATGGGCTAATGCTCTGTAAATATTATTTTAAATAAAACAGTTGGGTAAATTTTTAGGTGGCATTATAATTTAGCTAGGATGAAAGTGGAAATGTCATTTGATACCTTTTTTATGTTCTTTAATAATACAATAATCACTTCTGTCACAAATTGCATCTTGAGCCCTTAAAGGGGTCCCAAAAGTAATCTATATGAATTATGAAAGAGCATAAAAAAGCATCAACTGATGTTTTCAATTTCATCCAAGCTAAATTATATGGCCCACTGTAAATTTATCTTGAACTCTAAAATTTTATTTTTTGGTAAAATTCTACTTTAGCTACTTTTGGCTATCTTGGAATGGGTTTAGGTTAGGAAAATGAAACTTTCAGGTATGGGTCTACAGGCCAAAGAATGTCCTGGGAAGGTATTTTGAAGTACCTACCTCCACTCCTTCTCCCTCTAGAGAGT
This sequence comes from Artemia sp. Qi Xiang Cuo, assembly GCF_049724085.1. Taxonomy (NCBI): domain Eukaryota; kingdom Metazoa; phylum Arthropoda; class Branchiopoda; order Anostraca; family Artemiidae; genus Artemia; species Artemia sp. Qi Xiang Cuo. The sequence continues at coordinate 4,758 of NW_028297658.1, forward strand.
CCTGAAATTTGCCTACATGACAGGTCTATACCCATTGAAATTTTACCAAAACATTTTACCTTAATTTTCAGTTATCATTTTCTTTTTCTCTGTTTTTGCTCTGAAAATGCAATTTCAGTTATTTGAGCAGAATTTTAAGCCATATCAATGTTTTATTTCCAGAATTTAGCAAATGTATTTCCATATCTTTGAAACCTTATAAATTGGGATTGAGCAAAGTTGTGAAGCTGAAAATAATTTTGTTATGCTTCATTTAAGCAGAAGATGTATTTTGCAACGTTTCACTTCTATAACTCACAGATTTTTAAAGGTCATCAAAGGTCAGGGCCCTAATTTAGGTCTAAAATCGAATTTTTTTTTCTTCCTTTTTTCTAGGATACATTTATGTACCGAATCCCACGACATGGTACTCTAAAAGAAAGTATTAAATTTAAGCCTATTGCTAGTTTTGTAGAATCAATGACTCCTACTGCTACTTCATATAGGCTAAGGTAAGATTCCCAGTAGGCTGTGTGATTTGCTTTAATTTATATATATATATATATATATATATATATATATATATATATATATATATATATATATAATATATATATATGTATATATATATATGTATATATATATGTATATATATATATAATATATATATATGTATATATATGTATATATATATATATATATATATATATATATATATATATATATATATATATATATATATATTGAGAAAATCAAGAAATGGGCAGCAATCACACTTAAACCTTTATTGTATCTCCAAGATTTGTATATAAAAACTCGGAATTCTTAAAAGATAAACTTATAAGTGTAGAAATATCCGAAGAATCTAGATTGTTCAGTTTTGATATAAAATCAATGTATACATATATTCCTTTTGATAAATTGTTTAGTATTTTACCCAAAAAACTTGGGGAACGTAAAAATGAGATAGAAGAATTATCTTTGGGAATCAAACTGGAAACTATATTAAATTTAGTCAAAATAACTAGCAGGTATACTAATTACTTCACGTTTAGAGATAATTTTTACCATCAAATTAGGGGATTGGCAGTAGGAGGGCCTTTAAGTCTGTTGTTAGCAAATATTTATGTAGAGTATGTAGAAAATTTAGCTATAGAATCATATTTTTTAAAACCTAAATTTTGGGGCAGATATATGTATGATATTTTAGTTATTTGGAATTATGGGGAATCACAAATTGAAGGTTTTTTGGAACATTTAAATAATCTGGGAGAAGAATTAAGTTTTACAATTGAAAAGGAAACAGAGAATAAGTTACCGTTTCTAGATATTTGGATCCATATAAATAACAATGAACTAGCATTTTCAATTTACCATAAACCAACTAATAACAATTGTTATTTGTCTTTCGCATCAAATCATCCAATCAAGAGGTAAAAAGGGGTGTGGTTATTTCTTTAGTTGATAGGGTATTAAAATTAGCATAACCAGAATACATAAGCAATGAACTAATTTTTATTAAGGATATTCTAGTAGGTAATGGCTATCCAGAAAATATGATTTCTCAAATAATTGAAAAAAGTTGACAGAACCAAAAATATTAGACAAAGATGGGTCAATTCAAGCAAAAAATTACATAACTTTGCCTTCTATCCCAACATTGTCACAAAAATTAAGAAGAGAATTAAAAAAAAAATAATATAAACACAGCATTTAAATCAGGACAAACTATAAGCTCTTTGTTAAATAAAGGGAAAGACAAGGTGCTGAGAAATTTGCAAAAGGGAGTATACAAAATTCCATGCTCTTGTGGTAAATTTTATGTGGGAAGAACACAACAGATCTTTGAAAATAGGCTACAGCAACACAAGAATCCCATAGATTGCTCTCTAAAACAAAACAAAACACTGGAAACGTTTGAGTCAGCTCTTGCAGAACATCTTTATAATTTTCCTCATCACAGTATTTTATTTGTTCAAACAAAAATAGTAGATACGTTTGTAGGACTTTTACAAAGCTTCAGGGAAATTATAGAAATAAAGAAGATAATATATGGGGGTATTAGTACAAATAGAGATGAAGGGGATTTTAGGATCAATTCAATTTATAATAGTTTAATTAAAAGCAGGTAAGATTTTCAACCAGTACTGATTTTAATAATAGTTCTGAAACAAAAGATGAGGGGTTTGCTTCAAATGATCCAATAGCAAATTGGATTCAGAGCTGCTCAGAGGGGATAGGGCAACCAGGGCTGCTGCCATTTATGGTAATGTAGAAAATTGAAAAAAATTTTTATTTGAACAGAAAGGTAAGAATGCCTTTAAAATAATGCACAGCATGCCTGTTTGCATCAGATAAACCCTAACCTGCACGCATTTTTTTTTTCTTCCTTTTTTCTAGGGACTTATTCGTACTTACAAAATCCCACACGGTACGACAGCCGAATATCGTCCACAGCAGCCGACTTTCGTCCAAGTCTACTTATAAAACACCTGTATTACAATTTTGACGAAGTGAAGAATAAATTTTTAATTAAAAAAAGAATTGTTTTCTTTTTTATTAATAGAGCAGATTTTCTGAACCCGCCCCCCCCCCATAAATTCACAAAAATTGATGCCTCTGGATGCATCAATCTTTTTATCCACTAGGGTGGTCCTTAGCAAATCAGAAAAAAATTACTCTTCTTTTATGGGGCATGGTCCGAAATGATTCCATTCTGATTATAATTGAATAATAAATAAACATTTTAGCATTATTTTCAATTTCAGAACTCCCTACCATAACTATAAGGAATGTATAAGCAAACTTTGATAAAAAAAAAAACAAAAAAAACTCACAATAATGCCACTTAATTAAATAATGTCAAACATGACTGTTTACTTCCTGTACACAAAACAAAAAATAACTGATTGGCAATAGTGTCCAGTCACTTCAACTGTCAAACTACACAGTTTGCATATGGGCTTCATTCTGGTCCATCAGTGTCTTTTTGGTTCAATCAGTGTAATACTGTTGGTACTCCTTGACAACTAGCCACAAGAACTTTCTTTTCTTCAGATGTTGTGTGCAGTTTGTTATAGTCATCCATCAGTGCAACACCACATTTGGCAGTGTCATTGATTACCCCCCTGCTGTGCACTATATTTTTAACTGCCTGGTATTCTTAGTCAACTGACCTAAATCAATGGTCTCAGATAGGAATCATGAAGGCATTGCAGTCTGTTAATGCTGAAGAATCTGTTGGTATTCTGCATGGCAAAGTTTTCTAACTTCTTCTCCTCCAGTTTCAATGGGTCCTCTGTTGTTCTCTTCAGAGGGTGCTTTGCTGCTGATGTTTACAGAACCGTATCCATATGATGTTTTGTGTTATTTGATATGTTGTTGTCAAAAAAGGGGGCCACCAATTCCTCTGATAAGTAACATAGGTGTCTTATTATTTTGTTCATGGAAGTTTTTGATATCAATTCTGATATGTTCTTGTAGATGTAGATGTCCTTGAGAAGTTGGAGGTCAATGCAAGGGGGCGATGGTGCTGACAACGCCTGAAACCATGGTTTCACATTGATGATCACAGTGAATTGACAAATATCAGCAAGAGCCTTTTCTTGCTTTTTTGTGAGTTTGAACTGAATTCTGAACATCCAGATCTTTAGTGGATAGATGGCCTTTGTCATCCACCTTGCTTGATGTAGCCCAGCTGGAGCTCTGAACAAAATTCTCTTAGATGGCATGCCACCAAGGAAAATGATTTTCAAGTCTAAAAGTTCATGGTAATCATCACAGGGTTGATACTCTAGTGTCTGCATCTCAGCAAATGCTATGATATCTGTGATGACATGTGAAACAGTTGTAAACACTCACTAGTCTGATGAAGCAGTCTGAAAGTGTGCTCTGTCAATAAACTGCCAGATGTTCTTAAACTGGTTGAAAATTGTTATCTCTGGGCTTTTGCTAGGATCAAGGCCATCAAGAACCACTGTCTGTAAGACCATTTCTAAAATATGATGTTTTTTTTTGTTCCAGAAGGATACAAGTACCATTTCTTGGACCAGAATTGACAGATGTGGTGTCAAAACACATGTACTTTACATTATATGTAATGTTCCAAGCCATGGCTGCTTCAAAAACTACTGCCGCAGAAGCTTGGCAAGTTCCCCAGGCCAGCTTTGGAACGCCAAGAAGCTGATCTACACCTACTCCAGAGACCGAAATTGGAAGGCGATTGACAATCTGTCTGCTACAGATATCCTCTAGGAGATGATGCTCTTTTTCTTTCCAAAACCTTGTTGGCTGCCCATCTTTCCATGGCGTCCTGATTCCCACTGCGCTAACAGAAACTCTTGGTCTTTTTGAATACTTATCATCTCCATTGTGTTAGCCTGGGCAATGTCAAACAAAATGTCCACGCCTGCTTTCCAATATTCTTCCTTATTTTTAAGTGTCTCAGAATGCTTAGCTTTGTTTGCTTTATTTCTCTTTACGTTGTCTTACTCCTTAAAGAGACACTGAACTCTGTTTACCACATGTTTCTTGAGTCTTGTTGGAATTTGTGCCTTTGCAAAAACGCGATTGGCTATGGAATGTGCCTTTTCACAGACTGTCTTGTTTGTCACTTGCTTTTAGTGATGGAATAGCACCATAACTTCCTTCTTTGATGGTAGTTTTGTTGAAATCAGAGTGTCTGACAATTGCCTGATGAGCCATATGTCTGTTTCACTTCTTGTAGTTTGTTTTAATATTGTAGTTGGTTTTGTTATCAGTACTGTCACTTGCATAAACCATGCAGTCCATGCTGTCCCTCATTGCTTTGCTGGTGTCAGTATGTCTGTAACTAAGTATCAGATTAATAAGACTACTTGTCTCAGTTTGAAACACAAATAATATATTGTAGTTCATCAAACTAATAAAAACTTGAAATTCATTGTGGAAAGCCTAAAGATAAATAAGTACATAATTCCATTAGTTCAGAAAGCTACCATGCTGTACTATAGTGTAGTGTTGACTGTCAAAGAGGTGAACAACAGGACAGGAACTGTGCAAGACAGGAAGCATTGGGCAATGAGTATGCAATAGTAAAAAATTTTAACCTCTGGTAGGGACCTCTTAATGTCAATATATTATGCTCTTTTTTGGGATTCTGTGGCATTTCAATAATAGAAACAAGATTAGGGTGTGCCTGCTGAAGAAATCCTACTTTGAATAATAAGGACCACCCTTTTTTTTTTTTTTTTTTTTTTCTTTTTTTTTTTAAATTCAATATATTTATTATTACAATATTACACGCTATTAATGAGCCTCAAAGGCTCATTGGCCTGTACAAAGAGGGACAACACATACTCAGAGATAAAATCCAGAGATATTATCCACCTTGGTTAAATTCCACCCTAGCTTAGGATGAAACTGCTGTAAAGGTATTTTTTAGTTTTTTTTTTTTTTTTTTAAAGCATGTGTTTGCCTATTTAGTATTGCATGTGTAGAAACTGGATTGTGTTCAATTATGATGCAATCTTACACTAGACTTGTTTCTGTGGCTTTCTTGCTTGCTTTTCTTGCTTGTTTAAATTGGGAAAAAAAATATAAAGAACACCAAAGTCTCACTAGGCAAAGCAACCTGATCAAATACGGCTGCTGAGCAAGTCTGTTTTTTTAAAGGAAAAATCACTTCAGATTTTAAAAATTGGTCAGAAATATTAACAATAACATTTAATTGGATTTTGGTTCCATGCTCCAGTAAATGTTTGACGTGCAATCTAAATAAAGATTTCCCATTGAGATATATGATTTTCCCTTAGAGAGCTCCCCCCTCCTATTTACAAATGAACTTATAAGGCAGTATTACATACTAATCTTACTTAGATCCTCCTACGCCTGGGGTCACAAGTGGTTGACCGGTATCTACCCATATTTGGGCATTCGTTTCTCTGTCCAATGTCTTGCAAAGATTTTACATTGGTAATTGTTCTTGAAGCTGGGTAGTGTTTTCTCAGCTTTCTTTGAACAGCTCCAAGACTTATCCTTACAAAAGTACAGAAAGTACTTTACTCCTAAACAATTGCAATTTCAACTTCCAGGAGTAGTTTCTTCATCTCCAAATATTCTTCAGCTGAGAAAATGCTCCACCTGCATATGTTATGTGTAGCATGACTTCTCTTACAATTCCCGTCTTGGGTCACCATACTACTGAGGTCCTTAAATTCTCTGACATCTTCTATATCAGTGCCTTTGTATCAAATATCAGCTGCAAAGGTCGTCACAATTCCGTTTGAAATACTTTTTGTTTTATCAACATTAATCTTCAGGCCAATAGGGGCAGTTTTGCTGCTAGTTCATTCAGATTATGTTGATCTCGGCAGTAGCTGCGAGAGTGATATCGTCACTGAAATCATAGTTGTATATTTGACGCCTGGAGCTTAGTTTTATGCCTTCTCTAAAGCGGCAAGCTCGAAGTACAGAGTCTATGAGTATTGCAAATAATATTTCCCTGATGTACACCAGACTCGACAGAGAACCACTCTGACTGCCCATTCTCCATCTGGACTGCACAAACTGTTGGAGCTTGGTTTTCATGTGTCTATAAATAAATGTATACCGAAACAGTGGAGGGGGGGGGGAAGTCGCCAAAGATTTGAACAGAAAAATTGTAGATTCAAGTTGTAAATCCAGGAGAATATGCAAATTATATTGTAGTTTATTCAGTGTAGACAAAACCTGTACTTTATGGGAGAATGCATATCTATTTTGTGTCAGTGAGAGGTAGGGGGAGTGTATGAATTAAGTATATTTACACCATTTCAACTGAGGCTTAGCTAGGACTTTCAGCACCCTAGAAAACGTTAGATTTCCTCCCCCTTCTAGAAGACATTGGAAGATCATAGTTTGGCGAGTAAAAAATCTCAGTTTGGGCGCCCTCTCAGAGGCTGTGCTCAAGGATTGAGGCATACCCCCTCCTAGGGACGCCACTGTATTTTAGCTGTGCAAATTGGAATCTACCTCCTAGCATGTACACGGCAAACACATTGTAGGGAACGTATTTTGATTTTGGGTTGCAAATTTTCCTTGAAAATATCTAAGAATTTATTGATTATGGAATGAACTGATAGCTTAACAAATATTATATATCAGTAGAAATATGAAGGAGGAACAAAAACGAGGAAATTTCATCACTAGTAAAGATTTTGTAAAAGTACAATTATTTTGGCAAATACGTCTGTGAAGCCCTTTTGTGTAGGAAAAACATCTATAAAAAAATGGAAAAAAAAAACTGTTTCAATACCACTGAAGTATTCTTATAAAAGTATAATAATTATTTTTAGGCTAGTTTCATATAATTGCAGTGTTTCTTGGACTAATTTGTGCTAGAGCAACGCCATATTATTAGTAGCCATTTTTGTTATATACATAAAATTAACTTGATTAATTTTGATTAAAAGGGCAAAAAGGAAGTTAAATCGACTCACATTGATTTTCACTCAAGAGGCTTTAGAGACAAAAAAAAAATGGTCTGAAGGTTGACTTTTTCTTAATTTGCTTAATTTCGGTCACACATATTGTACTTTTACAAAATCTTTACTAGTGATGAAATTTCTTAATTTCTTAATTTCGGTCACACATACAGTGACCGAAATATCTGGTATTTTTGTGAATTTCTATCACTGTTATCATCATCACTGTCTATTAAAAGGATTTTATCC
>NW_028297659.1:0-12418 GCF_049724085.1 Artemia sp. Qi Xiang Cuo
CCTCACGTCTTCAAGGACCTTGTGACCAAATTTCGTGTTATTTATCTTTCTTCGATGTGCAGTAAACTTCCGACTGCTGCAAATGAAAAGACGGCACTTTATACAATTTTATAGATAGGCACTACACATTTCCAAGTTTATCAGTCATTGACAAAAAATCCAATATGAGATTAATTATTGTTAATGAATGTTCACTATTCCATGTAGCATGATTTATCTGCAATGGTAAACCATACAATTCAAAAAAGTCCTTAATCTTTTTCCTATATTTTACATATGATGGACAATCGAACAAAATATGTTCCAATGTTTCATTTATTCCACAAATTTCGCAATTGGGATTTTCACCATAAAAACGCCCCATATAACTTCCTGTGCCACAATGTCCTGATCTTATACGAAAATCAGCTCTTTCTCTTTGTCGGTTAAGATGATGGTAAATGCCAAGATTTGATTTGGCTGAGGTCATGCTGTCATTGCTAATTCTGCTTGTTGCTGTATTACTTAGCAATAATTGGTCATTTCTTATTATCTCTTGTATTATATTAGCAATCTGGTTAATTTCATTTGGTGTGTCTGGCATTAAAACATCACCATCCAATATGGCTTCTTTTGCTAGTTTGTCCACAGCCTCATTACCAGGGATCCCAGCATGACCAGGCAACCATTGTAAAGATATTGACCAGCCACTATTCAATGAATCAAGCAACATAGAGTAACATTTATGAATTTCAAAACTTTTATTCTTTTTTAGATGGAAATTTAGAATTGCTGTTACAACACTCTTAGAGTCACAAAATATTGTATACGGTTCATGCTTTTGACAATAACTTCTGATCACATTGATGGCAATTTGAATTGAAATACAGTTTGCCTGAAAAATTGAAGAGAACTAGGGGAGACTACTTTTAACTTATTTGGAAACTAGGTATTAAACATGCCAAACTGACTCCCTGAGTATCTTGTGAATCATCAGTGAACAACTGGATATGGTACTTATATAGGAATTCTGTAAGTCTCTTAAATAAAGGAAGTGCATGTGGTATTATGATTGCAGGGAATTCAGCGCTTCCTGATAGGGATTTCAGTGTCCAAGGGGGATTTGTATCACTGAGGGAACCTTCAATGCCATTGTTAGGTTCAGTCTAACATCTTCTTCATTTAGCAATGAAAGAGCAAATTCAATGCAATACCGCTTATTCCTTTTCCTGGATGGATTTTTTGTGAGCATTTTACCAGTCTTGATGATTCTGGTTTTAATAGGATTATTGTCACTGATCCAAACCTTTTGAAGATAACTTAGTGCTTGAATTTTCATACGGGTCAAAATTAACGGTACTCCAGCTTCACTGTGTAGAAATTTTGTTGGCGTTGTTTTCCTGGCTCCAAAGGCAATCCGAATTGCTGAATTTTGGATTGCGTCAAGTTTTTTCAGACAACTAATCCCTGACAGACCATATATCTGCAAGCCGTATTCAATTTTTGGACAAACATATTTGCAGTAAAACTCCACAAGGAAAGGAGCTTTTACTCCATGTTTGGGTCCAGTAAGCATTTTCATCACATTCAGTCTTTTTTGGCACGATCTGCTTACATCATTAACATGATTTATCCAAGACAACTTAGAATCCATTTTGCAGCCCAGAAATTTAGTCTCTTCAACAAATTTAAATTGATGCCCACCAAGGAACAATGTTGGCTTTGTCACAAGTTTTTATTTGTGATTAACATGGCTACTGTTTTTTCCAAGGAAAATTCAATGTCAGCATCACAGGCCCAGGTTTCCAGAGCTCGAAGTGAACTTTGTAAATCATCTTTTACTTCTTCAATTGTTCTACCTGTGGCCCATAAAGCTATATCATCCGCAAAGACTGATGGGTGAATAGATCCATCATCTATGGGTATGTCATTGACACTATAATTAAATAAATCGGGACCCAATGCAGAGCCTTGGGGAACAGATCTCATAGGTGTTATTTGGTCAACTGTAGTGTGTTTTCCAACTTTGACCTTAACATTACGTTTGGTTAAGAAGCTATAAATTACTGCAAGTATCCTTCCCTTAAATTTGGCTTCTATAAGGTTATTAAGAATTTTCCTATGAACAATGCTATCAGAGGCACCCTTCAGATCTAAGAATACTGCAACCATAATAAATTTGTTCTGGAGGTAATGCAGTGCAGTTTTTTGAAACATTACCAAGTTTTCAACTGTACTACGATCTTTGACAAATCCACATTGATAATCATTCAAATTCTTATTCTCTGTTGTAATGTAATTTATTCTATTTTTTATAAGTCTCTCCTAAACTTTACCAATAACTGGCAACAGGGTAATAAATCTATAGCTATTTAAACTGGTTAGGTCCTTGCCATACTCGGGTAGCACAACTGCAACACCTTCTTTCCATATTTCAGGAAATTCGTTATGGAACCATTGATCATTTATGATGTCCAAAAGAGTTGTTACCCAAGTCTCAGATAGATTTTTAATGAAATGGGGGTAAATTCCATCATTACCTGGTGCAGTAACTGGCAAGCTACTTATCACACTATTCAGCTCAACAACTGTAAATGGATCATTATAAGGCTCTTCATTACTCTGGTTGTTGATGTGATTTATTTTCCAAATAGTACGTGCATCTCCCTCAGAATCTGGGTCGTGGCAGCCAACAGTGCATTGGAGAAGTTCCAATCCTGCCTTAGCTTTTTCTTCATCTGTAACTAGTGCAAGACCATTCAAATATAGAGGAGGATTGGAGCAGGCTGGCGGAGTACCCATCATTGACTTTATAAATCTGAAAACATTGGAGGATGGTTTTCGAAAGTCAAGACCATCAAGGAACTTCTTCCATGACTCTTCTTTTGCTTTAACTATAGTTGGTCTAAAACTGGCTCTTGCCTTCTTAACTTCTATGTGATTTCCAATACAGATTAAACGGTTATACTTCTTTCTAAGATTGTTGAAATTTTTTTTTGCTTGTTCACAACTTTCATTCCACCATTTAGATCATTTGTGTTTATTACTGCCAAAAATTTTTGGCACTGTGCTGTCTGCAATTTTTAAAATTTCACTTTGGAAAATATTTATACTGTCACAACTACTTATACCATGGCTTATAATTTCCTTTATGTCAGTTTGTCTGCACTTCATTGTATATTCATTCCATTTCGCTTTATTCAAGTTATGTTTTGGTGGTGTTTGTTTTTCATTTTGTGGTGATAGGTGTTGGACTACTTCAATTGAGATACAATTATGGTCACCTTTAAAAGATGCAGAATCTAAAACAGATATGTTTGCTTTAGAAGCAATATTGGGGCTAAAAAACTGAAGATCAATGGTGGTATATGTTAACCTCTGGGAATTATGCCTTGTTTTGAACCCTTTGGGAGTCAATAAACAACATGTGCTATTTGGGAGTAGATATTCCACACTGGTTCCAGGTTGGTTTATAATTGGGCAGTAGCACCATACACTACTATGAGCATTTAGGTCTCCTACAATACTATAATCACAATTGCTTGGGATTTCACTGACTAAAGCAAGTAACTTGGTACCAATGTCATTGTTTTGTGAAGGATTATAAATATTAATTATATATAGAGGTTTCTTACCTTTGATGGATATATTGCACACAATTACCTCTATTCCTTTATCATTCATAGAGTCCGTAGAATGCATTGTAAGTGGAACAAAATGTATATTTTTATTTATTCCTATCATTACACCACCACCATTACCACTGCTTCTATCCTTCCTTATAGTTTGGTAGGGATATAGTTTTTGAACTATTTTATTCTGAAGCCAAGTTTCTTGTATACAAAAGATGTCAACATTTTCCTCGTCCATACAATTTAGGAAGATTTCTTTTTTATTTCTAAGAAATGATTGTGAGTTCCATGTTATTATCTTCAGATAATTAGTTGTTTTGTTCATTATTATGAGAATTTAAAATAGCACATTTAATTTTGAGACTGTCTAATTCTGCACTGGTCAAAGTTTGGATAACTGTGCATAAATGATCTATTCAGCTGTTTATACTGCTGTCCTGTATTTGAAAAATCTCAGGTGTGATAGCCGAGGCTGAAACAATAGGTATAAGAATATCTCCTGCTGATGTATTATATTTACTTTTCTGACTCAATGAGCTGTGGCTGAGGGATTCTTTGCAGGCTGCTTGTGCGTATGTTCTGTACACAACCTGGGCTCTCTTGTACCCCATGTTGTATTTTTCTGCCATCAGTAATACATTTCTATTTTGTTGCCTGATAGGACATTCCCTAGATGTTGAGGAGTGACAGACTTTGCAATTAGCACATCTATAAGTTTGTACTTTTTCTGTAGAATCACTGTTTTTGAGAGGGCAATTCACAGACTCATGCTTTCCAGAACAGCTTAAGCAAACTGGTTCATTTGCTTTACTATTTTTTTTGTAGATGACCATAATGTTGGCATTAAAAACACTGAAGAATTCTACGATTACATAAAAAAACTTTCTTTTTCCTTCCACAACACCACACAATAGGTGGCAAATAATTGCTAGAAAACACCACCATGACAGCATAGCTATCTTCAAGTTTCCTTGACTCTCTATTGTATCTCTTCTGTCGTATAACCTCAGTGATCTGAACTGATGACTCTATGCACTCTTTTAATTGTTCATCACTCAAGTACAAGGGCACTCCCTTGATAATCCCTCTTCTCGTGTATTCCGTCTTCTGAGCTTTCACTTTTACACCTCCTATTGATTGAATTTCTTGAACTTTTTCTGCTTCTTCAATGGTGTTCGCATAAACTGACAGCATATTTCTTTCTCTATTTGATTTAAATTCAAACCTGATGGGGGAAACACAATCCTGTAATGATTTAAGTATAGAAAATTCATCTGCCAATTTTTGATTCTTATCTGTAACTTCAAATTCTACCCTTGTCAGAAACAATTCATTTACAGGAATATCACAATGTTTTGTAACTGCTGACTCCATTTCTTGTTTTTTACTTTTCTCTGTATACTCACACCAGGGAATCTTACTCGTTCCCTCCCCAAAGAAGGGGCCAATCCCAGACTCGGGAATCTGATTTTTCCATCCTCACTACTGTCTATTATTCCTTCTGCCAACATTGGATTAACACTTAACATATCTTCATCAGATTCTGCTGGTAAAGATGGGAAGTCATTATTATTGTCAAGAACCTGGAACCAGTTTTGACAGGTAGATTGTAGCCACTGATGCTGGCTGTACTAAGTTGTCGATTAGAGCTATTCACTGGGACATGAACAACTTGTTGCTGGGGCTGCCACCGCCCCTGTTGAGAAAAATGCCGAGCCTGAGACTGGATGTATGACATAGGGGCTGAAACATACTGATCATTACTTCCATATTGTCCACCAACACTGGTGTTTGGTTGAATGATCATATAGGGTGGTGACTGATAAGCACCTGATATAGGTGGACCCCCCAACTGGGGTCTAGGTTACTCATATTGACCCTACAAGCCAAATTCTCACTGCTTTAATAAGGCACAATAATTATATACTTAAGAAAGAAGATATTTATCCAACCGTTACTCTTCTTCTTCTCAACCTTCTACCGTAAAAACAATATGCATCCTTTGTCGGCAAGGTTTGAATCGATGCGGGTAGCAAAACCAAAGCTGTCAAGTCATCCAAATGATACTTCTTTTGTTTTGCTTCTTAATGTTTTCCAATAAAGAGTGCTAGGATATTTTTAAGGAATAGCCTCTCCTAAATGTTAAATAGAAAATTTTGCTCCGTTCAATAGAAAAAACAAACTTCATGCTTTTGAATGATGTAAGTTTCATCAAATTTGAATTTTTGCACAAGTGATCTTTGAAAAAATATCTAAAATTTGGCCATTTTGTTTTTTCTGATTTATTTCCCTGGAAATCGTCATTCCTCTTCTCCACGGCTACAGGACAGGGATAGTGTTTATAGATAACACAGTCTCGGAGTAGATGCTTGGTAGTCGTAACCAGGCTTGGTCATTATTTTTCTTACAATAGAAGATCTGGATTTTTTTTTTTTGAAGAACAGTTTATTTTGTTGAGGCCAAAGTATATAAGGCATAAATTTATATGCCTTACAGGCAAAATGGCAGGTACAACTAACTCTAATGTGATGACTCAGATGTAGTCATCGTATCGTAGAGTTCGCATGAGTGACAGCGGCTGCTTTTTCTAGTTTAAACCGTGAAATTCATGTGAGACAAGAAAATTACATCAAAGACTGGATCCCAAAATATTCAGAAACAGACTTTAAAACGCAAATTAGAATGAATCCAGATTCATTCGAAAAGCTACTAGACTTTATTGATCTGCCTGAATCAGACTATTGCGGTGGTAATATCCCTATTTAGAAACATGAAATGCTATATATTACTCTGTGGCTAACCAAGCTTGTACCCTCAGACTGATTGGAGATAAATTCAATCGCTCAAAAATGTGTGGTTGGGCTGTTGTTGGGAGGGTTTGTTCTCATACAGAGAGAAAATCAGACCAGTTCATCAAATGGCCAAGTGCATTAAGACTAAATACAGTCACTAGAAAATTTGCTGATCGTAGTGGTTTCCCTAGAGTCCTTGGTACCATTGACGGCTGCCATATAAGGATAGCAGCACCATCTGAGCAACAAGCTACATATCTAAATAGAAAAATGTTTCATTCTATTGTGCTTCTGGCCGTTTGTCTTCCGAATAGAAAATTTCCATTCATTCATGTGGGGTTTCCTGGTAGTGTACATGATAGTAGAGTACTCAGAAATTCGGGTCTCTACCCCAAAGCAACCCAGGCAAATTCAACTCTATTTACTAGTGCTGATTATCACATTATTGGTGATAGCGCCATCACTGCATTTACATGGTTAATACCGGCATTAAAAGAAACTGGACTTATTGATGAAAAAAGGCAAAGATTTAATAAGAAGCTCTCAAAACTAGGGTAGTAATTGAAAAGATTTTGGTGATCTGCTCAATAGATGGCGAAGATTGAGATTTATACACAGTAAGGTATCTCGAACAATTACATGCTTGCACAACTTTTGTATATGGCAAAGTGACAATGTAATTAAAAATTAAGAAGAGCGAAATTTACAGGATATAGAGGAAGAACATTCCTGTACAAATTCATCTGATGTTTTACATACAAATGATGGTCAAGCAAAACGACTACGTTATACTGATATGACAGGATAGGTTTATGTATTCGCGATGCTATTATGCTGTGATTAACCATTATTTGATCAATATAAGTTGTAAAACCGCAAAAGTAATAAAATTCTCAACAATCTCAATTGAAATTGGAAGGCAAAGGATGGTATTGCTGACTACCTGGTAGATAGTAAGTGCACAAGATTTTACATAAGTCAAATATTAAAAATATTGTACAAATCATGATATTTCAGGAAGAATTGGTCAAAAGTGCTGCATGTCCAAACCTGCTTTCCCAAAAATTCAAACAGAAGTGTACTCTTTATGTTTTTGGAATACTTGAAATTGAACAAATTAAGGGCATTTTCACCAAATAAATATAATAAAAAATACTATAAAACAATTTTCAGATACAAACACAAACAAATACCGCAACTATAAAAATACAAATTACCAAAAGAAAAATAAACAGTTAAACCATTTAGAAAGAAAAATAGAAACTTTATTAGAACTTATTCTATTTAATACTTTTATGAATTTTAATGGTAATCTGCACAAGCAAAGTATTTGAATCCCTATGGGGAGTAATGTTACTCCAATTATAGCGGACCTGTTTTTAGGCCATATAGAATACGAATTTGTGATTGATACAAAGAACCCAAGTAATACAAAAAATTGCTTTCAAATACTTAAAGATATTTAGATGACCTTCTTGTGATAAATTGTGCCGAGTTTTTAAAGATTTCAAATAAGATATACCCACCAGAGTTAAGTCTGGATCCTAGCGATGGGAAAGGAAACTATGACGATTTTCTAGATTTAGATATTGACGTTTCACATAATAATAAATTAGTTCTAAAAATATATAATAAAACGGATGATTTAAATTTGGAAAAAGTTAATTTCCCATTTCTTAAAAGTAATATAAATCAAATATAACATATTCAGCTTATTATTCTTAACAATTTGGATTTGCGAGAATTTGCACTAATTACATTGATTTTAAAAGTAGAAATTAAATACTTAGCACTAAATTAATCGTAAGTGGTTTTTCCGCTGATAAACTTGCTTGGCAATTCGAAAAACTTAGTTTTCAGTATAATGAACTTTTAAATAAATATAATAAAAGTTATTCAAGAAATTTTGAATGATATTTAGATGTAACTTGTTGGAGGTATTTTTTCTCTTCCCTATATATTTTTTTAATTTAGAGTATGTTTCGACACAAGCAGGTGCTTAATTACAGGGGGTAGGTTGAAATACTTTCTTAGAAAGTTTTGCATGAAAGTGAATCGGTATTTGTTGACAGTCGTTGTTATGTAAATATAGGAGGTAAACTGGCCGAAGTGTTATTCTTTCAGATTTGGGTAGATTTTATTTTCAATCAGTTCTAGGTGAGCGGTGGTGAATGAAGCTTGGCTAAATTTTTGTGGGTTTTTTTATATTTTTGGTTATTTTATTTTTTATAGATACTCCACAGGTGGCACTAACACCAGGAAATCAGGCACTACATCAGAAAATGCATGGCACTGTCTAAATTTTACTTTCCATTTTGGGCTAAACGCAATAAAAACAAGAAATGTCATTACTGAACTGCATAGCACACGGGTCTAAGACATCATACGCAGCAGCTGAGCAAAGGGTAAACGACTGGCATATACAACCGACAGTTGCAAGCCATAGAAGGTCATCTTTCAAAGACTTTGCCAGGCCATTTTTTTCTTATTTTCATGAATTCATCTGCAATTAAGTTCTTCAGCCCTTTAGCTGCTGCATCACAAACAACTGGCATTGAAACAACTGCTCGACTGGTTTCTGCTCTTCTAGAGAATAATAGCTAACAATTATTATAAGAAATTTCGTTGTTGTTCTGTCTTTCCATCAATGATAATTAAGGTCTTGGTCGCTTTCATTATTGCAACTAACTCGTATTCACGTGCTTTTCAAATTATTTTTTTTATTATTGCAGTTGTATTTGTCCTTGCCGAGGAAATAAGGTGAACAGTAGGTTTGTCTTTTTCTTTTTTTCTGACTGCTTCATTTACTTCTTAGCTCTCACTGTAACTGGTGTCCTCATCCATGCGTCTTGCTTTGCAAGTCAGTGGTAGTTTCTTCCCTGGAGGAGCATTAAACGATCCATCTGATTCTTCAAAAGAGTTAGTATCATCAAAACTATTAATGTCGAAATCACTTTCTCGTCCAGAATTTTATTGAATATCTGATTTAACTGCATTACAACCTTGGGTTCTTGACTGTCCTGTTTTGACAAAATGACGGAGATATAATGTTTGTACTAGAACTCTTTACAATAGAAGCATCCTACGCCACAAAGGTCTGAAGATTCGAGTTTACAGACTTTTCTTCGGCAGAATAAGCTACTCCTGTCACTTCTTCAACAGCGTCACTTGCAGAATTCTCACCAAGCTGATCCGCAAATTTATGAGCTTCTACATTCCAAATCGTTCGTTCAAACTCCATTAGAAACGCCAAAATTAAATTTTTCAATCATAGAAATAGAACTGAATAAAATAGTAAACAAAGATAACATTGATGTCATCACCTAATTCTTGGTCTAAAAAAGAAAAGAAATGACCTTAGGGTAAATAATAATACTCTTAAAATTGGAATTAATGCAATCAATTTTGACGATGGCGAATCAAATTTGGCTCCATACATTGCAAACATTGTTAATATTTTTAATGTAATTTTTTTGGTAGTATTTGGAACAGCTTGCGTGTGGATATGCTTTCATTTAAGAGCACTACACTTCGCTCTCTTGTCATTAAAAAGCGAAGATATTAACATTGGAGAAAGAACTGGCACGCAAACAGCTAAAGAAAATTAAATTGTTTAAATTTCGGAATGAAAAGAAAGAAAAAATCCCTCGTTTAGTGTTCTAGTGAATTTATTTGTTTAGGTGAAGGGATTACTGTCGACAATTGCGCACTCATCTATGAAAAAGAAGGCTCATACTTAAAGTCAACATGACAATTTTACTATAAAGTGAACTAAAGATATCGCAGTGCCATAAGTGAATTTTTCCTTTTGTGAATTATAAAATTCTTCGTATGTAACGCACTCTAAGTTTGAGTGTATTTTTATTATCAATACATATTAAGTTGTTTTGTCGATAAAAACTAGTGAATTATTAATTACAATATAGCGTATTTTTTATAATATAAATTCCGTTTAATTAGTAAAAAATTACTTACAAAGAAATAATTAAGAAAAACAAATAGTTTTTTTCCTTTAAATGGGGTGAGGGTTGTGAACTTCATTATCAATGTGTATTTCTTTAGTAGTTAGATATCAAGCGAGACACATATTTGTTAGGTTCAAAGGACATTTTTATGACCACCTTTCTCTCATATATCGTAAGAGCAATTGACCCATAGCTTGTAATAAACAAGGGGTCCTTTGCGAACTATGCACTAGATTAGCTATATCATAGAGGTTAATTACATGTTCTTGGCCTAAATCTGTTTCCGTGTATATATTCTGAACGTACGTTTGTTATTTAGTCTAATTTCATATCTGTACCTAGTAGTGTCTTGTATATTCCTGGACTTTGTAAATAAAACATTTATTGTACAACTACTGACTTTGCGTCATTATTAAGCGAATGGTTATATTATGAGCACCATTAGATAAACTAAGCCCTAACCAAAGCAAGTCTCACAACATAAAGAAAAAAGGAGGAAAACTCACCGGTGTGCTTGCAGTGGGTCCTCCTAATCTTCGAACATCATCATGAATAACAGTCCAATCCGCTTGTGGCGATGTCCCTACAAGCGCAGCTCCTTGAGACGTAACATGAGTAAGCATGGGCACTGTTCTGCTTTTCTGATGAAACAGAAAAAAAACAAACAGGGTTTGAATGAAACAGAACAGGTCAACAAACAACAGAATACCTGTTTCTGATCTGTTTTTGGTAAAAACAGAAAACAGCTGTTTTTGATCAAAAACTACGCTTGCCACGGGTAGTGCTTTTCTGTGGCGGTAACACTTTTGAGCAAACCTATTACTCTTGGAGCATTTTTTCCACAAAAAAGAGCAGTTTTTCTAATATAGGGGTGAAAAATTGTCTGTGCACATAAATATCGCTATCATTTTCTTCTTTATGGTTATATTTCTTCCATTTTCCCATTAAAAAATGGAATTATGTTTTTAATACATACTAGTTATTTGGAAAAAAATTTCATCATGAAATTACGCAGTCAGCTCAAAGTCATTAGTATTTAAGCAGAGCATATATTTGATTTGGGAGGGGAAAATTTTCCCCTCCAGGCCATGCTTCCCCCCCCCCCCCCCACTCTAATCTGATGTGGGGAAGTCATCTTAAACAAAAGTAAGAAAGAAGGAAAATGCACGGGAAAATGACTTACTGTCAATTAAAAAATGTTTGTTACCTTCCAGCTTAAAGCAGTCTTTTGAGATTCATTATTTCTAAGCCAATTTGTGTGAAAATTTTTCAAATAATACCCGTCAAATAAACCCCTATGCCTTCCCAAGGCCAGAACAAAATTTGCACTTTACTGAAAAAATATAAATGTTTTTACTTTTATAACTTTAATAAATCAAATAATATTAACGTTTTGATTACTAAATAACATCATATATATATATATATATATATATATATATATATATATATATATATATATATATATATATATATATATATATATATATATATATATATATATATATATATATATATATATATATATATATATATATATATATATATATATATATATATATATATATATATATATATATATATATATATATATATATATATATATATTAAACTCACAATGTACATTCATTTGTACTTTTTCAGTAAAGTGCAAATTTTGTTCTGGCCTTGGGAAGGCATAAGAGTTTTGCGCCCAACTTATGTTAATTTCTGATCGTTTTGAGTTTTACTCTATTACTTATTGTAACTTTTTCTCGCTTTGGGTTTTATTTATTTATCGATGCTGATTTGTTGCAATTTCAAGACTAGTAGACTATTTGATTTTACTTTTGCTCATTTTTGGTTTAAAAGTATTCTTTACTTTTCTTTAAAATCTTATTTTGCGGAAACAGTTTTTTAATTAATTTCTGTTCATTTTATATTGACATAGTCTTTTCAGGGAAAAAGAAAATAATACTTTAAATTTTTTTCGTTTTTTAAGACTTTATAATTTCGCCTGATATTTGTATGCTGGAGAAAAATTTTCAGCAATTTTTAATAACCTAAACCC
>NW_028297660.1:0-12391 GCF_049724085.1 Artemia sp. Qi Xiang Cuo
AAAGAGAAACGTCAAAACGTTAACATCGAACAAGACATTTTCGACAAAATTCAGTACATGGGTTGTCCAGGGACAGCTTCACAGCTCGTGTCAGACGACCTTCTTCCTGGATAGAAACATCATATCGAACTTAAAAACTTGTAAAAATACTAAACGTTATTGCATTAATCTAATAAGGTATTATTTGCCAAATCCAAACTGATGCAACATAATGATGGATGAAGTTAGATTCAATGTAAAAATCTGAAATTTCTGGAAAAAAATTTTCCAGACTTGGGTGAGTTTCTGGACTTAGGACTTACTATTTTCTAGACTTTCCCAGACTAAGTTGAAAATCCTAGACTTGGTAATGACTGACTTACAAATCTTTAAAAATTACTTAAAAGTAATTTTTTTACATTCACCAGCGTTGAAACTTATGTGGAAGGGAGATGATATATATTTCTGAGGACGAAAAACACGAGGAAATATAAAAACTAAAGAATATTAGGAAACATTCTTCAGAGCGATTTCCGTTAAAATCTCCAGAGGGTTTCTACACTATACACATTCAAATTAGTGTGGAAAAATCATTTGGAGGATTCAAATACCGCAAGAACCACAATTTTCGCAGGCTGATTCTAAAAAAGACAAAAAAAAGGAAGTGAATTCAGACAAAGTTTTTGCTAAGATTTACCCGGATGCTGGGTTCAGTCGGACAGTCTGTGTTAACGAACTTTAAATACAGAGCGTCTCGGCTCAATACTAAGCGAAACTCTAAGAAACGGATTTTAATACCAATAGATATGTCAACAGAATTGGCTTATTATGCTGATTTCAAATATAAAAGTTTCATTAAGTTTAGTCTTGCCCATTAAAGGCTACGAACCTGAGAAAATTTGCCTGACTTTTGAAAAAAGAAAGAATCACCCCCTAAAAGTCATAGAATCTTAATGAAAATAGTACCATAAATGTAGCGTATTCGAAACCCTATTGTAGAGGTTTCAAGCTTCTATCTGCCAAAATATGGAATTTTGTATTTTTCGCCAGAAGAAAGATCAGGGATGTGTTGTTTTTTTTTCAGGAGTGACCGTATCGACCAGTGGTCATAAAATTTCATGAGAGGGCTTTTTCGAACGGAAATTAAAAATTCTAGTGCCATTTTCAACTGACCGAAAAAATTAGAGAGCAACTAGGCCCCCTCCTCCGCCCCTTTTTCCCAAAATTGTCTGATTGGAATTTTGATATAGCCATTTTGTTCATCATAATTGAAAGGCCCAATAACTATGCCTTTGGATGTAACATGACTCCCCATAGCCCCAAGGGAAAGAACTTCCAACAGAGAAAAAACTCTACAGAGTCTGGAACAGAAACATTTAACACATAGATTTAAATTAATTGTACCTCTACTAATATTCTAGTTATAGAGATTTAAGCCAAAATCTTCAATTTTCTATTTCAAACTACCCTTAAAAATAAAATGCAAAACAATAGATAACTCACCTTTCCAGACTCCTAAACCTAAAAAAAAAAAATACTAACTTTATTCAACTCAACAACAGGGGAAGAGGGACCAACTCCACCCCAAACAAGTTAAAAAATTTCTCCATTACATAGTGTTTGTAAAATTTCCATACACATAGTACTTGTTATTGGGAAGTATGTATACATTTTCGTATGGGGGGACGAATTTTAAGCTGGGATTTTTTCAACGGGGGAATTTCCCATTGGAAGGGAAGTTTCCTGGAGGTGAACTTGCCAGGGGAAATTATAGACTGGGGGAATTTGCTAGAATTCCTAAACAAAATTCTTTTTATATGTCTTGCTTTCTCTTTTTCGTCTCAATTTCACGCGTGGAGTTGTTAAGGGTAATTGTTAGGGGTAAGTTTTCACCACGATTGAACTGTCCAGAGAATATTTCCGTGGAGAGGGGGTTTCTCCATGGAGGTGCGGCCAGATTTCCTGGCATTATTTAAAAAATGATCAGAAATTAAATAAAAAAACAAGCATTTTCAACTTAAAGTAAGGAGCAACATTAAAACTTAAAACGAACAGAAATTATTACGTATATGAAGGGGAGGGTCCCCTTCTCAACACCTCACTCTTAACGCTAGAGTTTTAATTTCGTCCCAATTATTTAAGAATGACTCTTGAAACACAAAGGTCGTTTAATTCTGAAATTTGTGAACTTTACCCACTTTCAACAATTCGTATCGGTTATTCGGACGAATCCACCCGTTTGCCGGGGGGCTTACTTCGGGTCGGGAGGGAGGGGGGGACGTGGGGGTTATGTGGCAGGATCTGTCCATGAAGTAAGTTTTAATGGGGGAAGGGACATTGCTATGAAGGGGGTGCCGGATTTCCCAGCAATATTTTAAAAAAAGATCAGAAATTAAATATAATAGACAATCAAGTTTTCCAACTGAAAATAAGGAGTAACATCAAAACTTAAAACGAACAGAAAATATTTCGTGTATGATTGGGTTCACCCCCTAGCCCATACCTCGTAAAACTAATATGCAAATTTTGTTTTAATTATTCATGTACGGTGAGCCAAAATCAAAACCTGCATTAATTCAAAAACGTTCAAAAATTAAATAAAAAAAACAAGTTTTTTTTTAACTGAAAGTAAGAAGCAACGTATAGCATGAAACGTTAAGAAATTAGTCCATATTTGAAAGGGGTTTTCCCCTTCTCAATACATCGTACTTTTACTTAAGTTTGACTTTCTCACAACTCATATTTTTTGTAACAATAAACAACATTAGTGTAAAGAGCGAGGCACTTAGGAGGGGACAGTCCCATTTGTTAATGCATTACTTTTATAAACAGCAAGTCTAAAGGCATTTAATTATTTAGGTGTTTGAAAACCAAGTTCAAAACTAACTTTAGTGTTTAAAAAAATTATGTCCAACACTTCGACATTGCTTGATAGAATTAAATGCAGGGAGATTATATCTTAGTTTTTGTAAGTAGGCTCTTGTTTGTGTATAGTTTAATCTAAATAAATGGCATACAAAAAATGAATTTATAGACACTTAATTTTCAGGGCCGAGTATTTCTAGCAAAAAATATAGTTAATTCTAATTAATGGTACGCAAAATGTGGTTTACAGATACCTAATTTACAGATCTGGATATTCCAAATCGTCACGTTTTTGTAAGAAAATTATAGAAATAAAATATATTTCTATGGTTCAAATATGTAAAATCCATAGGGGAAAATATAAATTAAAATTTAAACATACATTAACCATCGAAGGACCGGTGACTTCATTTGGACTATTCATTACTTTATATATATATATATATCTTTATTTCAATATGCACTGAGGTTGATGTCATCAAAACACTAAATAATGTGTGCTAATAACGGCATATTTCCTTTCCTTAATCAAATTAATAAATGTTGACCTATAGGATCATGGAAAACAAGTTCATTTTATGTCTTCTTTTCATTTGCATAAGACCCCCAATGACATAAGCCATTCTATGACTTGTTTTTCAGAAATAAAATTATTTCTATGTGAAAAAAGTAACTTCTTATATTTGAAAGTTCTCGTTATAATGTGAATATTTTTCCAAAATCGTCTAATCAATTTTTAGATGGATTTTTTCTTCAACATAATTAAAAGCCACAATAACTATGTCTTTAGAGATAAAATGGACTCTTCAGCACCGGGGGGATAGGTTTTTAAGTTATGAAATTTATAAATAAACCGATATAAGTTGGGGGTTGAAAAGATTTGTACTCCAACTCGAAACACAACAGTCGAGAGAGGGTTCATTCTAATTGAAAAAGATTCTAGTGATCCTTTTAAGTAACAAAAATAATTGGAAGGGTAACTAGCTTCCCCCTCCTGCATCACCTTTTTCCAAAATCGTCTAATGGGAGCCACGGATCCGAAGGCTGACCACGGACGGACACCACACCACCCGGGATCACAGACTGAAGGCCCACCGCAGGTGGGATCCCCCCACCCCCGGACTCATAAGCTAAAGGTCCACCGATGGTGGGGCCCCCCCCACACTCGGGGTCACAGACCAAAGGCCACCACGGAACAGGATCCCCCAGGGGTCACAGGCCGAAGGCCGACTGCAAACGATCGGAGACCCAGTGGGACCCTCCACCCACCGAAGTCATAGACTGAAGGTCCACCGATGGTGGGACCCGCCCCCCTCCACACCCTCGGGGTCACAGGCCAAAGATCAACCACGGAACGAGATCCTCCAGGGGTCACAGGCCGAAGGCCGGCTGCAAAACGATCGGAGCCCCAGTGGGACCCTCCACCCACCGAAGTCATAGACTGAAGGTCCACCGATGGTGGGACCCCCCCCCACACCCTCGGGGTCACAGGCCAAAGATCAACCACGGAACGAGATCCTCCAGGGGTCACCGGCCGAAGGCCGGCTGGACAACGATCGGAGTCCACACATCCCCAGGTTAGATTAGGTTAACTAACATTTCTAGGGTTAGCAGCTTAGGTTAGGTTACATTAGGTTACATGTCTAGGTTTACATGTCGATTCTAAGAAAATGTCAACTTGCTTTTTCTTCATGGAACTAAAGTATAAGAATAATCGTAAGATTCGAGCATAATTCCGTATTTGTCGTAGAAAATAAAAATTACATCTGTGAATTTTGAATAATCTCACTTTACGTTTCCAGCTTTATAAGTCAAATCCAAGGAAGTATTAACTACTTTTGCTTCTTCAAACTAAAATATAAACTCCATCGTAGCTTTCGAAAAAAATTTAGGAATTTTCTTAAAAAAATTGTGTCAAAAATAAAAATTACATTTTTTATTTTTTAAAAATCCTTATTTATGTATAGGTTTAAATGTCGACTCTAAAGGAAATGTGAACTTGCTTTACCTTCATGGAGATAAAGTATAAGCATAATCGTAAGGTTCGATCAGAATTCTGAATTTGTCGTAGAAAATAAAAATTAAATTTCTACATGTTCAAAAATCCCACTTTACGTTTTGAGCTTCCAGGCAAGTTTTAACTACTTTAGCCTCTTGAAACTAAAATATAAACTCAGTCGTAGCTTTCGATAAAAATTTAACACTTTTCTTAAAAAATTAAGTCAAAAATAAAAATTATATTTTGTATTTTTTTGAAGATCATACTTTATGTCTGGGTTTACATGTCGTCTCTAATGACCTTTCCATTTACTTTACATTTATGGAGCTAAGGTATAAGCATAATCATAAGATACAATCAGACTTCCTAATTTGTCGTTGAAAATAAAAATTACATTTGTCCATTTTAAAAAATCCCACTTTATGTATCGAGCTTTACAAGTCAAATCCAGGGAATTGTCACCTGCCTTATATTCTTGAAACTAAAATATAAACTCAGTCGTAGTTTTCGATGAAAATTTAGCACTTTTCTTTAAAAATTATGTATAAAATAAAAATTATATTTTGTAGTTTTTTGAATATTCTACTTTATGTCTAGGTTTAAACATCGTCCCTAACGAATTGTCAACATGCTTTACCTTCATTGAACTAAAGTATAAGCATAAACATAAGATTCAATCAGAATTCCTAATTTGTCATTGAAAATAAAAATTACATTTGTGCATTTTCAAAAATCCCACTTTACGTTTCTAGCTTTCTATTTCAAATGCAAGGAAGTGTTAAATGGATTTAGCTTCATGGAACTAAAATTTAAACAAACTTGTAACTCTCGACAAAATTTTTAACTTTCTCTTACAATTATTTCCTATTTAACCTTAATGGTTTTTACTATACCAAATAATCCCCCCCCACCCCCCTCTTCATTGCTCTATCTTTTTTGTTGTTCGCTTGTCTCTCTCTCTCTCTCTCTCTCTCTCTCTAAGTAAACCGACAGTCTAGGTCGATCAGAGATTTGTGACTCATACCCCCCGAGCCTATATCAAGGTGTGGGTATCAATTTTTTAGAATAAAATATATTTTTTGCTATAAAAATAAATATTTTTAGCAGTCCTTAGACATTACGAGATATCCAGATCTGTAAATAGATATCTGTAACCTGAAGTGGAAGCTTTTTATTTTCTCTGGAGAAATTAGAATTGAATTATGTTCTTTGGTAAAATTCAGAATAGAACTTGAACTTTTCTATCTTCTATGGCCACGGGAGGGGGATGTTCAAGTTTACTTGTTTGAGGGGTTTTTTGTTCATTTCAAGCTTGATTTGTATATTCAATTTAAGTTTCACTCGTTTTAAGATTTATTTATTAATTTACATTAATATCCATAGTATGTTTGTTTGCATTTATTTTTATTTTATTTCTGTTCGTTTTAAGTTTCATTTATAGTTCAATAGTAAAATATTTTTTTCATTTTAAGCTTGATATTCATATTCAATCTAAGCATTACTGGCTTTGAGATCTATTTATTCATTTATATTATTGTTTGTTGTTTGTTTTTTGCTATGATTGCTTATTTAATTTCTGTTCGGTTTGGTTTCATTTATTCTTTAATAGTAATTTCTGGTCGTTTCGAGTTTAAATTTTAAAAGGTATTTTTATCTGCTGAGCTTAAGTTTAAAATGACCATTAATTTTATTTGAAAAAAATTTTTCGTAAAGTTTTTTAATTAATTTTTGTTAGTTTATAATTTCAAAAAATTTTATGTTTTTAAAAATTTAATATTTCAAAACCAAACAGAAAATTTCCTAGAACCATTATCCCACACAAGTGTTTAAATTTTTATTTATATTTGCACCGTAGCGTTCTCAATCTTTTTTAGGATAAGTGGCATGTGTGGGGGCTTACATTGGAGGAAGAGGAAGAGCTTCTAGCTGCTTGTAATGAGAATGATGATATCGTCATTACACCGGAGGAGGAGGAAGAGCTCCTCCTATGTACATGTAGAACAGAGGATCTATTGCGACTTGGGTCTTCAGATCGACTACCGAACCCTATACTTAGAGTGCGAACCGATTTATATGCGGAGGTGTCTCAATCTGAGGAGACACCCTCGCTCATAGATATCATACCTATGGAGGAGGATGTTCAAATAATTGAACCTCCTGAGATAGAATATATAAAAACAGTGGTAAATATCACATTAGAATAAATAACTGAATATTGTTTTTTTTTTGTTAATTTGTTTATTAATATAATGCATATATATACAATAACGTCTTTAAATCTTCACTTTAGATTTCTTCTTCTTCGGTGTATAGGCATCTGACGTGAACCACTAGTGCTGGTAAATCCTTTGGATTCACTCTAGACTGACCCTGATTCGTTAGCCCTAACCAGAAAAGAAAGAAAACATTTTCGATTTCGAAACAATTTTATTGAATAATTACAACAACAACATCAATAATACAGAGCATGTACAATTAGTGATACTGTTTATTGTCATCAATATGTTTCACCAATGCACTTACAGCACAATGAAGTTAATTCACACGTGCTATTTCAACTTTAGCGGCGAAACATAATTGATCCTCCATTTTAAATTTGCTCAAGGATATTACATATCTTGCATATACTGCATCCCATTCCAGACAAAGCCGTAATCCTTTCGTGATTTCCACCGCAATGCTTGGTGCTCTTGTACTATTATCATCAACTTCACTATCAACTTCTAAGAGGGTAAACATTCCACTCATCGACATCAACACAAATATATATCCAAATGAGTAAAGTCAAAACTGTTCTTCTCACTCCTTTGAATTCTATTCACAGACTAATAAAAATATAGCAAAAATCCTTTCCTTATATTCCCTCCGCCGCTAATTTGTAACCCGCCCTCTGAGTGGCTGGGATGTGGGATGTAACCGACTCGCTGATTGGCTGAGAAGGAAAAACATGATCTAACTGTTTCCCGTTATCGGATCAATAAAATTCCCAATCGATTACGCAATCAAGTTCTCGGAAATTCACTTCCCCCTTGAGTCCTAGATCAATAACATTGTTCCCGTTAGAATTCAATGCGCATGTGCTACCTTCGTCCCGGAGTTATTACACATAGAAACAACAAATAAATCGATCTTGGAAAAAGAGGTCATTGAGCGATTACGCAATCTTTCTCCCTAGGGACTCTATGACCATATTGTTTCATAATTCCCCCTTCGTGAATCAATAATTCCCCCTTCGTGAATCAATAATTCCCCCTAGCGATTATGTAAATCAATTTCTCAGGTTAGGCTAGTCAAACAACAATGAAGCCATGTTTGTTTCTTAATTCCCCTTCGTGAATCAATAATTTCCCCTAGCGATTATGTAAATCAATTTCTCAGGTTAGGCTAGCCAAACAACAATGAAGTCATGTTTGTTTCTTAATTCCCCCTTCGTGAACCAATAATTCCCCCATCGATTATGTAAATCACCCCTCATGTCATTACACCTGGACAAACAACAACAGATCGATTGACCTTTACCCCCATTAGACTCGATCGATAATCCTTGAATAAATTATGTCCTGTCAGTATTCTATGCCCATATATGGTGTGGGGTTCGGAGTAGAACCCCCCTTTCTACTTATTTGACGGAGAGGGAAAGCATTATTGAAACAACGTTTAAACTGATTCACAAAATATTCAGCAGCAAAATCAGGGTCCGAAGACTCTAGACAAGAAGAAAAGTCACTTGAAGAAAGCAATACTTTAAGTTTACTTAAGGAGTTTTTATTAGTCATCCTCATATTTCTTTTAGTAGGCCTATTAAACTCTGTAATCAAGTGAAAGTCGGTCACAAGCATCAAATGGCCTCAAAAATCTTCAATAACCACATCACTAGACTTTAGTTCCAGATTCGTAAACAAATTATCAATAAGGGAAGCAGAATCTTTAATTATTCTTCTTGGGACTCTATAAGCTGATAAGAGACCACTAGATAAACAAACTGATAACAAATCAGCCCCTTTAGAAGATATTCCTAGGAAATTACCACTTGAATTATTAGAATTATATAAATCAATATTAAAGTCACCCATAAAAACTATTTTTGGATAATTCTTTGAAGGCAATAAGCACAAAATCATCAAGAAGTTCCATGAACTTTGAAGCAGGAGAACTTGGAGGCCGGTAAAAAACACAGCACAAAATTTTCATACCATTTACATCAATTTTAACTGCCAAAACTTCAAACGCCATTTCAAGATATAGGTGATCAAATTCGCTCACCAGATCTGACTGAATTGTTGATTTAATGAAAAAACCTACCCCTCCCTGTTTTTTATTAATCCGATTCTTATGAAAAAAAGTATAATCCTGTTTATTAATAAATGTCTTTGTCGAATCATTTAAAAATGTTTCACAAGAGGCGAAGACATCTATATTATGATGAGAAATAAACAGGGATATTTGATCAAAAATATTTAGTAACCTGCGACAGTTCAAAAATGCCATTTTGAAATTAGCGTCTTTATTTAAAACTTGGGTGGGGAGTAGATATTTATTTTTTGGGATAGAATGAACCATCATATCAAAAACATCGTCATCTTTGCATAAATTCTCAAATATTTTACCTAAATCAAGGGGGAGCTCCTCAAAATTACGAATTCTATTATCCATTATCTCGATGCTGGGTATACTTATTGACAAAAAGTGACTTACCAACCATACGGAGAGTTAAAGGAGACACAATTGTAACCAGAACTTCATCTGAAAGAGACAAACATAAAAAAAACTAGAACTTTATAACATGAAAACCTTACATAAGAAAAATCAGGAATAGTGTGGCACAAAGTAAAGAAATGAAATATCACAGTTTTGATAACAAAAAAAAAAATAAGAAAAAAACACATAATACTCATTATGATACTTTTGCGAACGGGTCTCCGAAAATAAGATAATCATAATCCTCAAACAATCATAAATTATCGACTAACTTAACAACCAGAGCACTAAACACAAAATAACAAAATACTCCACAAAATCATATAAATCTAAACTCAGATTACTACTATCCTGTTCAGGTATTGATCAGCTCTCTCCCATATCACCGAACCATTTTTTTTTTTATCTCAAGCCATACGTTGGTTCCTTTATTTTTAACCCGAGAAGCCATAATCATTCCAGACTCCTTCATCTCTTTTGCTTTAGTGAGGAATCCTGCGCGTAAAGTGTTAAGTGCTGGAGGAAGGTCCGTGCAAATTCTTATTCCAGAGCCCTTAAGGTTGGATATGTTTTGCATAACTAAATACGCTTCAGCTTCATTCCTGAGCCTAATTAGCACTGGATTAACTGCCGGTTTACGTGTCTGACTTTGATTACGGCGTCTATTCGTTATATTAACAGTTTTTCCACCTAAGCGGTAACATTTATTAATTGACAAATATGACTCAATTATTAAGGTATTTTTAAGTTGATCTTTCACTTAAGCATCAAGTGATTGATTCGGATTAATATCTGTCGGTAAGCCGTGTATGATCAAGTTCGAACTTCTTTCTTTTACTTCAATTAGTAGCATTTGACGCTCGAGCAACGAGTTCTTCTGCTTTTGCTCTTCCAGTGACCTTTCTAATTCGGCAATTTTTCTATCTCTTATTAAAGCCTCATTCTTTAACACCTGTATCTCAGAAGATAATTTTTTAACATCAGTTATTAAATCACCCTGCTAACTAAGTACTCGGTCTAATTTTTCGTCTTGGTGCTCATAAGCTTGGTCAAACTTGACTTGGGATACGGGAATATTCAAATATTCATTATATAATTTGGCGATATGCCCGAACACAATTTTTTTTTTTTTAAACATCATTAAACGAGACTTACTCGCAGGGGAGGTGATTGACTACCCCCCAAAAAATCCAAAGAACGTGTTGTTGAAAGAAAAGTTCCTGTTGAATCAATTTCAGTTCAGGTATCCAGTAATTGCGCAATTTTAATCCTTTCATTCACTCAAATGTTTTTCAATTAGATACAATATTTGGGGGCGCCCACCCGCCCAAAGTCTCGGGCAAGTGACCCAAAAATTTAAAAAATGTGTGAAAAATTCAAATTTTTTTCCCGAATTTGGGGCTAAGCTTAGGCAACGAATAGGTACTATTTGAAAGATAAAAATGGCTTTAAACGATTGTTTTGCCTGTTATTTCAAGCAAATTTATGGTCCTATGTCAATTTTAAATTCTTGGTCAACCTTCTTAAGACCATAGGCGGGTGTGCCTTGTTTGCCTCTTTTTTAAATTCTTGATCAGCATGCCTAAGACTCTAGGCAGAGTCTCCGTTGATTTTGAATTGAAGTTATCAAGTATTTTGGGCAATAGGTTGCATAGGTTGCATCAAGACTGGGCTGGGTAATTGTAGACAGAGAAAAGCCAAGACAGATAGTCCAAGTAATTCAGAGGCAAATGTTTAAATGGCTGGGGCACGGGTAAATGGCAGGAGTATGAATGACTCTCTTATTGGACACATACTTGTCAGGTTAGTTCTTGGAAAGGCATGCCTGCCTAGAGTCTTAGGCAGTTGATTTTGCATTGAAGTTATCAAGTATTTTGGGCAATAGGTTGCATAGGTTGCATCAAGACTGGGCTGGGTAATTGTAGAGAGAGAAAAGCCAAGACAGATAGTCCAAGTAATTGAGCGGCAAATGTTTAAATGGCTGGGGCACGGGTAAATGGCAGGAGTATGAATGACTCTCTTATTGGACACACACTTGTCAGGTTAGTTTTTGGAAAGGCATGCCTGCCAGAATATTTCATATTCTGGTCTTCACAGTACAGGAGCTAGATTCATACTTTTGTCATAGCATACCCTTTGTCTTTTCGTATTTTTTTTTTCAAGTTTATTCTGCGACTGTTATTTAACTAAATAAGACACAAGTAATTTCAGAGGGTAGCTTGGTGACCACGAACCGTTTGATCCTACATCTTACATTTTACATGTACGTTGGAATTAGACCCCGGCGCCGCGCCGATGAGGGAAGACCGGTGGTGGCGGGGCCAAAAACAGCGCGCCACGCCGCGCCGCCGGTAGGATGCCGGCGGCGCGCCACCGGTAAGATGTTGGTGTCACGCCGCCGGCGTGATCAATGTTGACCACAAACATTAATGTTTTCATCAGTCTTTCTCAAATCACAGCTTAAATTTACAACAGATTCGAGCCTATTCATGAGTTCAAAAATGCACAAGTCACTGGCTGGAACTGGTCTTCTTCGTTATTCATCAAGAGAAGTAGAAATCTGGTAGAAACGAAATGGCTGTGGCGTTTCAGAACCCTTGCATAATACGAGTAGTTGAAGTATCTATTAGCTATGTATTCTTAACATAAATAATTATCAAAATTAGTAGTTTTTTTCATCGAGCATTACTGCATATAAACTTCAAATACCGTATCACAAAATTCGTCAGTTATCTGGGTAAAAACGTTGAACTTAGAAGCTTAATTTTTTCATTATGCCCTTTGCCTATATCTGTTTTGTCACCTTTAAAACAGTTGAAATGGGCGACTTTGGTATTGATTGTTTTTTTT
>NW_028297661.1:0-12388 GCF_049724085.1 Artemia sp. Qi Xiang Cuo
AAAGTAAGTAAGTAAGTATGATTTATTCCCCCCCCCCCTAATGTGCAAATATATAGCCCAAATTTGTTTCTATTATATATTCATCCTATTACTAACTATTATATATTCATCCTATTTTATTTTATTTCATTAGCATTAACCAAACTTGACTTCTTCGGGGTGCCCGCATAATGCACCAGTAGCGATTATAATTTTTCAAACGCCATACCCCTAGATTTTTCAGGCAGAATAAAATCCAGTCTTTCTTGGGGGAGAGGGGCCTGAGACTAAGATTCTTCTAAAATGGGACTGTTGAAACCCCAGTCTTAGAAAATAATGGTAATTCTCCCTTTTTACACTGTTAGTTTATAATTCCCTGACTCTTTGCCATCTGACATCCCTGGCTCTAGAGGCTTGCTCCTGGCTCCTAGGGTGGAATCTGTTTTCGAGGGGGCATCTCCTCCTCCATCAATATGCTACATTTATTCAATGATTGTAATCCTTTGAAAAAACCACCACAACACTTTTCAGGCATAAAAGGTTCCTGTGTTTCTTGGGGGGAGGGGTTTGAGATGAAGATTCTTTGAAAAGGGGACTGTTCAAACCCAATTTTAGCAAATAACGGTAGTTCTCCCTTATTTACACAGTTAGTTTAAAATTTTCTTGCCCTCTTGGGTGGCTCCTGGCTCCTATAGTGTAGGAAATCTGATTCACCTTAGCGCTCTAATGCGCATGATTTGTTTTTAAAGACAAAGTTTGTAATCTAAATAACATAAAATAAAATTGCAAACGGCCTGCTAAGGCTGTAGGTCGTCTCTTTGTGGCTTACATCGATGGAGGAAATGTAACAGGGGCAAACAGGGCATATTTTAAAAATTAAATTAATGGACAAATGGATTGATTTTTGCTATGAATTAAATATGCGTTTTAAGACGGTAAAAATTTCGAGTAAAATTTGAAATGCAAATTAAATTTTTCATTAGCTATGAAATTTTTCCGAGAATTAACACAGCAACACAGCAGCATTTGTCACCTTAAGATGCAACACTGTTTCTGTCTTCTTTTTTTTTGTCAAATTTACGAAGCTCTGGAAGGGCGCAAGCATGTCCCTGGATTCCGTGCTCTATACAGTTCTTCCACTCCTCTATCTAGCTAACATATGCAACCTTTTTTTCCATTTTGACGACTCCCCCCCCCACTCTTTTCTAAAAGGCAAGATGCCTGCGAACAGCCGCCGGAAGCAACATAATTGTATTCTAAATTGGACAATAACTGAACTATATTTATCTGTAAAAACGGATATATGGCCAATAAATGTGGAGAGAAAGAGGCACGTCAGTTCTTTCATTAGCATATTAGAGACGATTCGTACATTAATCTCTTATTATTTTTGATCAAAATAGAAGAAAAACCTTAAATATTAGGGATAAACACAATTTTTGCTTTAAATTGACTGGAGAGGTCCTCAGAATATGTTCAAAGGGGGTTCTCAATCCTTTCTCTCCGTATACAAAGTGCATTGTATGCCCTTTTTTATTCTTCTTGGGAGGCCTGCAAGACCCGTTTTGGAGACTGTCTCTGTGTGTCTCTTGAATGTGGTGTATTTGTCTTCTTGCTAATGTTTGACAAGTGCTTTCTTGAGAGCTTTTGACAATTAACAAATATAGACAGTTGTCAGTTGACAGTTTCATTTATCAGCTAGTCTTTGAAAACATTTAACCGAAACAATCTTAAAGTAAATACAACTAAATAAGTCTTTTCATTCTTTAAGCTGAAATAATAAATTCAATATTGCTGTTACGTTGCTCTAATGTCAAGGCATTCATTGCTAACGCATTCAGATGTATACAAGCTAAATTTTAGCGTAACGAATGAGGGATTGAGAGGGGGTAGCCCCCTACGTATAAGAAACTTGTGTTCGTTAAAAGTTTTTCCCAGCTCAAGCCCAGCTTTTTACGATTAAGTTGAAACAATATTTTCTAAGAGCATTTGAAAATACAACCAAATACAAACAGTTGCTTATTCACTGTATTCACCCAAACGTGGACGTCAGTGGTCGTTAAAAGTTGGAACGTCACTCTTAACTTTCATTTGCAAAATAACTATTTTCAATTTAGTTTTTGTTCATGTTCAAAGTATCTAGAGTTACCTTAAATATGTAGAGAGTTCTCGTGACCTGAAGCCTCCCCTTTTTATAGTAGAGTTTAAAAAGTGTTTTCCTGACAGCATTTGAAAATTTAACGGAAGGAAAGCCCTTGCTTGTAGAGTTGCATTATTGAGTCATGACAGTACAAAATTCGGTTATCAAAAGAACGTATTTCCTATCAGTGCACTAAATAAGGGCAGAGTCTCCCTAGGGAGAAAAATTACGTAATGGGGTCAGTGACCTCTTTGTCCCGGATTGAGTTATTTGATTTTTCTATGTGTAAGAACTCGGGGATGATTGGTGCACCTGTAAAGTAAATTCTAACAGGAACAATGCTATTGATCTGAGCCTCAAGGAGGAAGTGGATTTCAGAGAAATTGTCTGCGTAATCAATTTTGAATGTCATGGTGTCCAGAACTAGTATTTGTTGTTGTTGCTCTCGAGCCAAAATGTTATGAGTTTCCCGGAAATAGTTAGATCACGTGTTTCCTTCTCAGCCAATCAGTGAGCTGGTTTCATCCCCCTTCTCAGTCAATCAGCGAGTCCGTTAAATATTAGCGGCGGAGGGACTATAAGGAATAGGTTTTTTTGCTATAGTTTTATTAGTCTGTGAATAGAATTAAAAGGAGGGAGAACAGTTTTGACTTTACTCATTTGGATATATATTTGTGTGTATGTTGACGATGGCGATGAGTGGAATGTTTACCCTATTAGAAGTTGATAGTGGAGTTGATGATAATAGTACAAGAGCACCAAACAGTGCGGTGGAAATCACGAAAGGATCACGGCTTTGTCTGGAATGGGATGTAGTATATGCAAGATATGTGATATCCTTGAGCAAATTTAAAATGGAGGATCAATTATGTTTCGCCGCTAAAGTTGATATAGCGCATGTGAATAGACTTCAATGTGCTTTAAGTGCATTGGTGAAACATATTGAAGACAATAAACAGTATCGCTGATTGTACATGCTCTATATTATCAATGTTGTTGTTGTTGTTGTAATTATTCAATAAAATTGTTTCAAAATCGAAAATGTTCTCTTTCATTTCTGGTTAGAGCTAACGAACCAGGGTCAGTCTAGAGTAAGTAGTTGGAGTGAAAGGACTGAAAAATGAATAAATTTGAAAAAAAGCGAATTAGATCAAATCTAGTGTTTATGGAAAAACATTTGATTTTGGATGATGATTTTCTCGAGTTATCTCTTAAACGCAGGATATTCTCTTGTCGGGGAACACTTGACAATATAATGAGGAGCGGGTGTCGAGAAGTAAACAAGCCAACCATACTACGGCGTTCCCGGTAGGCGACGCGACTTCGAATATGGCGGCGAAGTCGAAAAATCCTTTTCATGCCATAAATCTAGGAAAACCCACTACAGTCATTAAACAGGCAAAATCTAGAATAAATGTGGGATGCTGGAATATAAGATCCGTCAAACAAGAAGCCGCGCAAGTTTTCCTTGTCCTTGAGATGGAGAAGTACAACATAGACATACTTTGCATATCCGAGACCAGAATTTCAGGTTCTGGCTCCATAGTTATTACAGCTCCTGAAACGCTACATAAATTCCATTTTTTCTACTCCGGAGTAGAGGATAATTCGGGACTCCACGGAGTTGGTTTCATCATGAACCAAAGAACCAGAAATGCTCTCCTAGAATGGGAATCAGTCTCCTGTAGACTTTCAAGAATTAGACTAAAAGGAAACCCCGCAAATGTGTCGATAATTTCTACCTATGCCCCAACCCGTGACGCTGCTGATACGACCAAGGATGATTTATATGGCGAGCTACAGCAGCTGTCTTTTTCTGATGCCGCACGTGATTACTTGATTGTTGCTGGAGACTTCAACGCAAGCGTTGTTCCGTCTGACCAAACCACAAGACAAATCCTGGGAAAATTTGGACAAGGTCACAGATGCGAGAATGAGTGAAGGTTGTTAAACTACGCCTTGATGAACCACCTTGTTGTCACCAATACCATATTTCAGCACAAACCTAGCCACCTTTTAACTTGGCATTCAAATGACGGTGTCACTAAGGCTCAAATAGACTTTATTCTCGTACGCCAGCGCTGGAGAAGCTCCGTACAGGACTCTCGCTCTTACAACAGCGCGGACACAGGCTCGCAGTCTGGATCTGACCAAAGGCTTATTGCTGCAAAAATTTGGCTACGTCTTGCAACTCGGAGGAAAAACAAACCCAAGGCCGGATTCGACATCGGTAAGCTCCAAGACAAAGAAGTTCGGCAGGCCCTCAATTTGGAACTGACTAATCGATTTGACGCCCTCAGTTCTGATGAAAACCCAACCCCCGAGAAGAGATGGGAGACCTTTAAAACAGTTATGACAGAGACTGATGATTATATCCTCGGCCGATAAAAAATCAAACGACAGCACTGGATTACCGCTAGGACCCTGTCAATAGTCGGTGAGCGAAGACAAAAGATGAGCGGCCCTAAAGAAGAAACAAAAGAGCTGCGCAGACAGGTAAAACGCTCTGTCCGTCTGGACCGCCGCCAAGTGTGGGAAGATGCTACCGTGTCGTTAGAGAAAGCAGCACGCTCACATGATACCCGCAAGCTTTACCAGATCCTGAAAGAGTCCGTTGGTAAGAAAGCTGCTGTCTCAGAAATAGTCAAAGACAGATCAGGAAAAATCATCAGTTGTCAGAAGGAGCGCTTAGGAAGATGGAAGGATCACTTTCAGATGCTCCTAAACCCATCCCCATCATCCGCCCCTGATGCTTTCCCACCTGCCGTTTCTAAAGAACCCTATGACGTCGAGCTGGATACACCGACCAGAGCCGAAATACTAAAAGCGATCAAGACCCTGAAGAACCACAAAGCCCCAGGTGAAGATGGCCTCCCCCCGGAAATGTACAAACAATGCCCTGAGGTCACTGCTGAACAGCTCCATGGCATTCTCGAAGAAGTGTGGAGGACCAATTCTTTCCCAAAAGATTGAAAGACTTCAGTCATTCTCCCCTTCTATAAGAAAGGAGATAAAACCGAATGCAAAAATTACCGCGGAATAAGTCTTATAGACATTGCGGTCAAAATATTCGGGATCATACTCTTGAACCGCTTCAAAGGGGCAAGGGAGGAAAGAACCCGAGAAAATCAAGCCGGCTTTCGGCCAGGTAGAGGCTGTACTGATAATATCTTCGTTTTTCGCCTCATTATCCAGCAGTTTGAAAGGTACAATCTACCCCTGATCTTGATGTTCATGGACTTCATTGCCACCTTCAACTCTGTCACTCGCCAGAAACTTTGGAAGATCCTAGAGAATGACGGAATGCCGCTGAAGTTTGTTGAACTGATGAAGGCATACTATGACGCGTCAGTGAGCCGAGTTCGAGTCTATGGTGAAGAAACTGAAGAATTCCTGGTTGAGTTCGGAGTAAAACAAGGGTGTATCCTCTCTCCGACTATGTTCAATTATTGCGTCGATTGGGTGCTTGAAAATGCACTGTCGTCCTATCCAGGAGTTCAGATCGGACAGAATCTCTCACTGACTGACCTCGATTATGCGGATGATGTTGGCCTCCTGTCAGAACCCGTAGAAGCTCAAAACATGCTTGACAACGTGGTGGCCTGGGCAGACCTGATCGGCTTGAAAGTCAGCACAGAGAAAACGAAATTCATGGCTATTAACCACGACACAGGACCATTCACACTAACTGTCAATCAAGTTCAACTGGAAAAAGTCAACTGTTTCACATACTTAGGCTCCCAAATATGTATTGACGGATCCTCCGACGCTGATATCAAACAGAGAATACAGAAAGTGCAGACAGTCTTTGCCTCCCTTCGGAAACCCTTATGGAATCGCCGCAAAGTCAGTGTCCAAACGAAAGTGCGAATCTACATGGCACTAGTCCGCACCGTTCTCCTTTACGGATGCGAAACATGGTCGGTAAAACTACAGCATGAGAATACACTGAAGGTGTTTGAGCATACCTGTCTGCGAAGAATTCTCAGAATACAGCTGCGTGACCGTTTCTCCAGCACGGATCTACGTCGAATGTGCAATATTCAGAGAGATGTTGCGCTCACTATTAAAGAACGCCGTTTGAAATGGCTGGGCCATGTTTTACGGAAGCCGCCAGAATACTTGCCTCGCCAAATACTTCTAGTCGAGCCTATTAGCTCCTGGAAGAGACGCCAAGGAGGACAGAGGAAAAACTGGTGGAACCTGGCCAAATCAGACCTTGGACCTATCGGGGGATTCAGAAAGTTTGGACACAGATAGACAACTCAGTGGCTCACTTTTGCAGAGTAGCTGGCAGAAGATCGCTCAACATGGTCCAAGAAGGTCTCCAAGATCATCGATGCCAGGCAAGGTGGAAACGTCTGATTCCCGCCACAAGTAAAGTAAAGCAAGCAAGTAAGTATGATTCTCCCCCATTGGACTATTGTATGAAACTATTACGATGTGATTTAAGTGTATATAGTCATTTTAATGTTTTATTAGTTGAAACAAGGCAGAATGATATTGTGGATATACTTTTGAAAACATTGCCACTCGATTCAATGTAGATAATTCCCCCCATCCTTCGAGAGAGGTAACGTTACAGAGTTACTCATCTCTCCCACCATTTCCCTCTCGTTGAATTTAACGAACGATGAGGATCAGTTTCGTTTTAGCAGTGAGTGAGTTGACATCGGAAACCTAAAAATGTTCTATATATGTCCATTGTGCATGTACACTCTTGGCAGTTGGAATCAATGAGAGAATTGTACAATTATTGGTGACTATAGTGAAAAGTGTAAATTATGTAATCCTTCAAAATTACATAGAGGCTATGCAGTACAAATTAAAGGACGTAATTCATGTCTTGAGGAGATGTGTGACTCTCATCCTAGAGGGCACCTGTGCTCCAATTCTCACTATGATAAATGTGATCAGTGGGAGAATACTTACTGCGCAATGATTAGAAAAAAACTTGAGTGCGATTTTAGTTCATTTATACGATATGGGTATCGTTGCGGCTTTAAATTATTCTGGGAGGAGGAATCTTGTCTACAATTCAAATGTTTAGATAACAAGACAATTTGGTTTCTACGTCATTGTTGTGACGACACTACCTACTATGACTATAAACCAAGTGATTTTTATTTGGCTGTGACGGAATGTGATTCACCATTTGAAAACATTGTATGTGATATTGCTTCAAATAGACAGATTGAAACTCGTGAATTTCATAATATGAATGCAAATAGTATCATTGACTGTAAAAAGAGATATGACAAAAGGGAAATTACATTGTCCTGCAGAAAACGTGACCCTGACTTTGCAGTCAATCAAGATCAATATGTTGTGAATCCAAATGATTTACCAGCATTAGTGGTTCATAATAGTTGCCTATACACTGAAGAAGAAGAAATCTAAAAGTGTAGATTTAAAGACATTGTTGTATATATATATGCATTTTATTAATAAGCAAATTCACATACATTTTTTAAGCACTTTACTCTTAGGGCACTGAAATCAATACTATATACGTCTGAGAGGATATTTTCCACTAGAAAGTCGTTCAGACGTGGATTGTCAACACAACTGGGGAGAAACTGAATTTAAGCATAACCACAACCTCGGAACACAAAATATAGTACTGCATGGAAGCCGCAGCTGTTAGTCGCTAGATCCTGTTCCCTCTTCCGATTTTGAATTATAGTTTTCCCACTGCTTTCAATATAGATGCTGATGTGAGGTGTGTAGAATGCATAGGGTAGACCAAGAGGATCAAAAAATTCAATCGTCTTCATTGTTTGAAAGATGCACAGCCAATGACCCGTCAGCACAGTCGACGGACTGCTATTAACAATAATCAAGGTATTGTTGACACTTTGAATTTTTCCAAGATAGTTCGAGGGCAGACAATAGGATTTGTATTGTGACATGTAGAGATCCATATTAAATACATTGATTGTTTGACTGGTGTTCATGGCGTCAAGTCTAGTAGAACACTGCCTTCGGGAGTGATTTCCCAATAGGTTTCATATCGGTTTAGTGAGATTAGGGCATTAGTCTCAGCCAATGGGTAGTTAAATGTACACTCGAAACGCAGACTCCCTTTAACTACTATACGTATATCCCGCGTGCCCGATAACTCCAATACGACGATACCATGTGTTTTAGTAAACATATCTTCGGTTAAACCATTTTCAAATAGTTGAGAATCATGATCTAGGGTTTGCATGGTCAGCTCCTAAAATGTTGTAAAGGATCTATCAAAAGATAAATTTTAGAGTGGGATGCCATTTAATTAGCACACAAGAGATGAAAGACCAAACATCTCGATTTTATGTGGGCATTCAGTACATGATCCTATTGCACATGTGCTTTTCACAACTTCCAGCGCAAGGTTTGACGGAATTTCATCATTGATAAAGGATGAATCGGTGAAGGTATGTTAGCCCATTGAAATATGACGCTGATTAGTGATTGTATGAGGAACAAGTAGTTTAATA
The DNA here is from genome assembly GCF_049724085.1 of Artemia sp. Qi Xiang Cuo. Lineage (NCBI taxonomy): Eukaryota > Metazoa > Arthropoda > Branchiopoda > Anostraca > Artemiidae > Artemia > Artemia sp. Qi Xiang Cuo. The sequence continues at coordinate 8,602 of NW_028297661.1, forward strand.
TTGTTGCCATTGGCTCTCAGTTCTTCCACGGCCAAAGCAACAGAACTCATGACCTGTTGTTTGCGTACATGAATTATTGCCGAGGTGAGGTAGAGACTTACATCAGGATTGGCAGCAAGTTCTTTTCTCAATATGAAATTGGAGGGTGCAAGCGTTAGTTTTATATCCACTTTAACATTGGGCGGCAGCCATTGGGGTATATTAAATATTTCATGATATATTTTTCCAACTAGATGTAATTCACTAGTTGTAGCATTTTTAAGCGCATCTGTACTATCAGTATTAGTAATATATTCATATCCATTGGAGGTGCCTCTCAATTCCTTGTATGACTTGGGTATCATCAGCATGAATTGCATATAGCTTGTATAATTTGAGAGAGTGTTGCTTGTGCTCACCAGCGTGCCATTGATGTAGACACCAATTTGACTAAATAAATTATGCAATATACAATTTTCATAGGATATTCCATCGACCCGAATTGGCATTGAATTATTTGATTTAGAGACTTTCGTTTGCAAATCTATAACTTTTGAATACATGTTAATAAAGGAGTCGTCATTAAAATATACTTGAAAATGGATGTTATCAAAGACGTGTTGTTGTGGATAAAATTGTTCATAGCATCAATGCTTAACACTCACATCAACATTTTCGGCATTGAATAGATTCAATGAGGCGGTGATTGAAGGTTGAGAATCCGTATGCGGTAGGTAGGACATCTTAGAAGAAGAAATCTAGCTCGATCTGACAATATTCCTCCTGAGGCTTCTGATTATACTGTGTGTCGGCTTTTTCCTTCCTTTCTTTGAAAAAAGGGATGATGTCTTTCGTTTCTGACCTGAGTAGAGACTGATGAGGGATGTATTGTTTCTTGAGCTTTTTAAACCTTTTCTATTCTGTTTTAATCTCTTGCCAAGGGTTCACGCACTGGACCTAAGATTTTCCGAAGCACCTATATGATATTGATTTCAGTGCCCTAAGAGTAAAGTGCTTCAAAATGTTTGTGAATTTGTTTATTAATAAAATGCATATATATATACAACAGTGTCTTTAAATCTTCACTTTTAGATTTCTTCATCTTCGATGTATAGGCAACTGTCGTTAACCACTAATGCTGGTAAATAATTTGGATTCACTGTATATTAATCTTGATTGATTGCAAGGTCAGTGTCCCATTTTCTACAGTACAATGTAACTTCACTCTTGTCATATCTCTTTGTATAGTCAATGATACTATTTGCATTCATATTATGAAATTCACGAGTTTCAATCTGTCTATTTGAAGCAATATCACATACAATGTTTTCAAATGGTGAATCACATTCGGTCACAGCCAAATAAAAATCACTTGGTTTATAGTCATAGTAGGTGGTGTCATCACAATGAAGACGTAGAAACCAAATTGTCTTGTTACCCCAACAGTTGAATCGTACACCAGATTCTTCTTCCCAGAATAATTTAAATCCACGACGATACCAATCTCGTAGAAATAAACTAAAATCACGTTTGGGATTCTTTCCAATCATAGCGGGGTAAGTATTCTCCCACTGATTACATTTATCATAGTGACAATTGGAGCACAGGTGCCCTCTAGGATGAGAGACACACACCTCCTCAAGACATGAATTACATCCTTTAATTTGTACTGCATAGCCTCTATGTAATTTACAAGGATTACATAATTTACACTTTTCACTATAGTCATCAATAATTGTACAATTCTCACATTGAGTCCAACTGCCAAGAGTGTACATGCACAATGGAAATATATAGAACATTTTTAGGTTTCCGATGTCAACTCACTCACAGCTAAAACGAAACTAATCCTCTTCGTTCGATAAATTCAACGAGAGGGAAATGGTGGGAGAGAGGAGTAGCTCTGTGACGTTACCTCTCCCGAATGATGGGGGAGCCATATACATTGAATCCATTGGCAATGTTTTCAAAAGTATATCCAAAATATGATTCTGCCTTGTTCCAACTAACATATCAATAAATTGACTATATGCATTTGAGTCACATCGTAAAAGCTTCATACACTAGTCCAATGGGGGAGAATCCCTCCTCAGTACATTTTCAATTGTTACCCGACATGAGAATATCCTGCGTTTAAGAGATAACTCGAGAAAATCATCATCCAAAATCAAATGTTTTTCCATAAACACTAGATTTGATCTAATTCTCTTTCTCAAATTTATTCATTTTTCAGTCCTTTCACTCCGACTACTGACTCTAGACTGACCCTGATTCGTTATCTCTAACCAGAAATGAAAGAGAACATTTTCGATTTTGAAACAATTTTATTGAATAATTACAACAACAACAACAACAACATTGATAATATAGAGCATGTACAATTAGCGATACTGTTTATTGTCTTCAATATGTTTCACCAAATCACTTAAAGCACATTGAAGTCTATTCACATGTGCTATATCAACTTTAGCGGCGAAACATAATTGTTTTTCCATTTTAAATTTGCTCAAGGATATCACATATCGTGTATATAGTAAATCCCATTCCAGACAAAGCCGTGATCCTTTCGTGATTTCCACCGCAATGTTTGGTGCTCTTGTACTATTATCATCAACTCCACTATCAACTTCTAATAGGGTAAACATTCCACTCATCGCCATCGTCAACACACACACAAATATATACCCAAATGAGTAAAGTCAAAACTGTTCTCACTCCTTTGAATTCTATTCACAGACTAATAAAACTATAGCAAAAAACCCGTTCCTTATAGGCCCACCGCCAATAATATTTAACCGACTCGCTGATTGACTGAGAAGGAGGATGTATCCAGCTCACTGATTGGCTGAGAAGGAAACACGTGATCTAACTATTTCCGGGAAACTCTTAACATTTTGGCTCGAGAGCAACAACAACAAATACTATTTCTGGACACCATGACATTCGAGATCGATTACGCAATCAAGTTCTCGGAAATTCACTTCCCCCTCGAGTCCCAGATCAATAACATTGTTCCCGTTAGAATTCAATGCGCATGTGCAACCTTCGCCCCGGAGCTATTACACATAGAAACATCAAATAAATCGACCTTGGAAAAAGAGGTCATTGACCCCATTACGCAATCTTTCTCCCAAGGGAGGCTATGCCCTTATTTGGTGTACTGATAGGAGATACGTTCTTTTGATAACCGAATTTTGTACTGTCACGACTCAATAATGCATCTCTACTCTTGCTTCCCTTCTCAGATGTTTCTGTTGATCCATCTAGATTTCGAAAATTGCTCTTTTTTATATTTTAATTGATAAGTACCCCTTACATGCCATTTTCATTGAAAAAATACGAAACGAAATTACCCCCCTCATATTTTCAAAATATGTTTTGCCCCCCCCCCCTCAATATTTTCTTAGATTGGGACTACTTGATTCCATCACGGCGAGTCCAATGGTGTAGTCAGAAAGTTTCTATCTACTATACTTTCTTAGATAGGACCTAATATATGCAGGGAGTAAAAACATATTACAGTGATTTCCAACATCCAAAACTTGGTACAGACAAGTCTAGAATGACGAAAGTGGAATTTTTGCTGGATAGAAATGTAGTTCTTGTTCTGGCAAAATTGCAATTTACCCTATTTTGCCCAGGTGCGATCTCCCTTGCTACTTAAAAAGGCTCTAGTTATGTAATTTCTGTTCTAGGAACGACCCTTTTCTCTATGTTCCACGACTGGTGGCTGGATAGGAACTAACATTAAAATAACAAAAATGAACTCATCCATGGCTATCTATTTTGTGAAAAATACGGATCTCCC